>NC_141304.1:4528615-4663615 GCF_037954325.1 Fistularia commersonii
CACATTGATGGGTGGGATGACCCAGTCTCGCTTCTGTCGCCTCAATCCATTGGTGTTGGAACTTCTCTGATGTTTTCGAGGGAACCTGATAACTCTTGGTTGGGAATCCCAGACTCTGGACAGCATTTCCTCGATGCTAAGCTAAAATTGAAAAAAAAAAAGATAACCCAAACATATCAAATTGTGCTATATCTTTGTGCTTAATAACAGGTTGTCCTTTCAAAAGTATGCATTTGGCAACAACAGGTTGGAAAAGGAAAAGTACTATTCAATACACACACACACACACACACACACACACACACACTCACACACACATACGCGCACACCTAGATATATATGTTTTTATGTGTTTTTCATAGCTGAAATTAATTGTGAAATACTGAATGACATTCTTACAATAACCTGTTTTTGCAAGAGTGACAGTGAGGGAAAAAGAAATGAGAAGTCCTCCTGGCTTCTATTTCACAAGGGTCTTGGCAAGGCCCCCTAAGCCTTTTATACCATTTGGTTCTGGCTCAAGAATGCGAGACCTCACCTTGCGTATGTGGGTAGGCTTTTGTCTGAGATGCTATATGCTTCTACACAGATTTTATGTACGGACAACATAATTCCCGTTCCCCTGCCCATCCTCTTTGTCACCACTGAGCCCGAAAAACAATGGCGACACTTTACCCTGACAGAGGCCCATTGTGAAATAAAAAAAGTATTGATGAAGTATCAGTGTAACAATAAAAGAAGCATGGCTGCGTGACAGTTATAATCTGTCTGCAAGCAATGTGATTTACAGCTGTCCAAAATGTCACCTGACACTAACAGAATATTTTTTATTTAACAATGTCAAATGGCCTTTGTAGGTTTGGACATTGAGGATTAGGATTACTCCATCCAGTGACTATCCTTCTGAGTAATCTCATCATTGACAAACATTTTTTTTGAACATGCTTGTTTCAGTGTATACAGTAAACGGCTTGTCTGTTGCCTGTAGTGGCTCCATGAACAGGGCTATACTGTTACTTGTGTGTCCTCGTGAAATAAGGTTTTGAAAAATGATGAAAATAATTTATTTTTTTCTCCCTCAGGATTCTCTATGGGGTCCTCCTGTGTAAGTTGGTTTTACTGCTGTAATCCACCTAATCCTATTGTTGTCTATGTGCTTTGTGTGCGCAGGCAAACACACAGACACACACACAGACACACACACACACACTAAATGTGTAATGCTGCAACCTAAACGGGACTGAGATTCCTGCTTATCCACACAAATCACCCGTGTATCTACATGGACCCAAATGATGCTATGGCAAAAACAATGAAAACCTTTCTTTCTGTAAAAAGAGGTACACTGTAAACTACACTTGAACAAATACTACACTCTCCTGTTCATCTTCTGTTTTGACTCTTTGCACATTTACAGGTCAGAGTAATGGATCAAGGGCTCATTCCAGACCTGAACCTTGAGCAGCCAGAGGTTCAGATTAAGCTGGAGTAGGAACACAATATGTAGAAGGGGCCGGATGAGTGGGTTGGATAGTTAGGGGATCAGAAAGAGGAACAAGGGGGCCAGATGTGTTTCCCAGATAGGATAACTGGTTCTGCTCATCCAAAACACACAGGGGTACAAAATGGCATGAAGCAGTCAGACAGGATGTTGTCAACCCCATGCATAGGGTCCGGTCTCTGTCTGAATGTGCACTTCCTGTTTTAATAGCAACGTCCATACATGTACACTATATTTGCAGATACTCATCTGAAACAGAATAGAATATGAGTTTTATTTCTTAGGCTTTTGCAATAAACAAGTACAACTCTCCTGTGGGAGATCTGGCAGGACTGAATCTAAATTCGAAAACTAAAGCTTATTATTTAAAGCAATTTGAAATTCACATTTCTCTTGTTTGTCTGTTGACTACACCGACTTCTGGTTTGTATAGTAAACACGATCAGCCTGTAATCACAAAGCAAGGGCACGTATCAAAAGCACAACCGTTCAACCTTGGAGGTGCTGCTTGTCACCAACCAAAAAGCCAAGAGGTATTACATCCCGGCATACTGGCAGCCCTCGCTCTAATCTCTCTTGAACAGGTGAGGCTGCTTATTTGATTTGGTAAAAATGCAAATCAAATAAGCACTAAAACCTTTTCCGGCAACCAGTCAACGTCAAATCTACTGGTGCATAACTAATGTGGTCTAAGCTGGTGGAGAAGGCAAGCCAACGTGCCATGAAATCAGTATGAGTTGGAGAGTGCTCAACGAGATGCCCTACCTGTGTGAGGTGCGATAGCCCGAGTACATAAACAGCAGAAAGGACTCTCAGGCCAGAGATGTTGTGCTTCAATAGCTACAGGATTGTTCACAGAAAATTAAATACTAAAAAGGATCTGGTCGACGAAGGAGAACATTCCAACAATTCTCATTTATACTGCTAAAACAGAGCACGCAGACACTATGCCAGCAGTTAAATGCAAATTAACTCTCACTGGGGGCCTGCAACAAAACAGGCAAAGAGAAGAGAGCTGCATTCTGTGCTGAAGCCAGTTTGTCTGAGTACAGATACAAACTAGTATATAATTAGCACTCAGAGGAAAATTAACTAAATGGTCTGGTATTTGAGCTGCTGCCCTTTCAATCTCTTTGAGATGATATCCACAAAAGTTTTATCTCTGATTGTTGTTTCTATTTTCACTATGAGCAGGTACTTGATTGTAATAAGTGGTGGTGTTATCTCATGGATTTCAAAGGATAATCTGCAAAAGTAGAGTTAGATTCAGATTCACATAAAACAAAATATTATCCTATCCTATTTATGTTTTTACTGAAAGGAACTAGGAAATGAACTAGAGTTAAAAAAAAGTCAATTTATTCACTATCCCTCCTCTTTACGTGACCAAACCATTTCACTCTGGCTTCTCTAACCTTCTCTCCAAAACATCTAACATGTGCTGTTCCTTTGATAGACTCATTCCTGATCCTGTTCATCCCGGTCACTCCCAAAGAGAACCTCAGCGTCTTCATCTCTGCAACCTCTAGCTTAGTCTCTTGTCTTTCCGTCATTGTACCTGTTCAAGGCCATACAGAATCTGGTCTCATCCCTATCTTGTACACTTTTCCTATCATTCTAGCTGAAACTCTTCTATCACATAGAAGACTGACATATTTCTCCACCCATTGCAACCTGTTTGAAGCCATCTCTTGACCTCTTTTCCACACTCTCTGCTGCTCTGGATTGTTGACCCCAAGTACCTGGAATTGTCCAACTTCTTGATCTCCACTCCCAGTAGCCTTACCTTCATTCCTCTCCTTTCCAGCGCATCTGTCCACCTCTCTAGATTTTCTTCAACCTGTTCCCTGCCCTCATTAGAGATCACAACATCATCTACAAACAAGAAGGGGCTCAGAGCTGATCCCTGAGTCCCAACTCCACCTTGAACTTCTCTGTTACCCCTACAGCACAATTCACCAGTGTCTCACAGCAAGAATTCATGTCCTACACCAGTCTAATATACTTCTCTGCCATTACAGATGTCCTCATGCAATACCAAGTTCCTCTCTTGGCACCCTGTCATATGCTTTTATTAGGTCTACAAAAACACAATGCAGCTCCCTCTGGCATTCTCTGTACTTCTCTATTTGCATTCTCAAAGCAAATAACACATCTATAGTACTCTTTCTAGGAATGAAGTCATACTGCTGTTCACAAATGCTGACTTCTGCTCTCAGTCTAGTTTCCATTACTCTTTCCCATAACTTAATTATATGCCTCATCAACTTTATTCCTCTATAGTTGTTGCAATTCTGCACATCCCCGTTATTCTTATTCTTAAAAATGGGCACCATCACACTTCATTTCCATTCCACGGCCATCTTGTCACTCTTTAAGATCCTGTTGAATAATCTTGTTGGATATGCTCCACACTTCCACAGGTATATCATCATGACCAACTGCCTTTCCACTGTTCATCGTCTTCAATTCATTCCTCACTTCACTTTTACTTATCTCCGCTACTTTGTGGTCTACAATAGTTACCTCTTCTACCCTTGCCTCTCTTTCATTTTCCTCATTCCTCAGCTCCTCAAAGTACTCTTTTCATCTTCCCATCACTCTTTTAGCATCTGTCAATAAATTTCCCTCTCTATATTTAATAACCCAGACCTGCTGTACATCCTTTCCATCTCTATCCCTCTGTTTTGCAAACCTGTATAGATCAGTCTCTCCCTCCTTACTGTCCAACCGCCCATACAAGTCATCATATGCCATTGGTTTTGCCTTTGCTACCTCTATCTTTAACTTATGATGTATCTCCCTGTACTCCTGTCTGTTCTTGTCAGTCCCACTTCTCCTTTGCCAAATGCTCTCTCTGTATATACTCCCTCCTGCACTTCCTCATTCCACTACTAAATCTCCTCATCTACTTTCCTTCTAAATGATACACCAGAAGTACTTCAGAAGTACTCTCCTACCTGTCTCCCTGATAACATTAGCTGTTGTTGTCCAATCACCTGAAAGCTCTCCCCCGACCCCCCCCGGGCCTTTCTCAACTCCTCCCTGACACTCCAACACTCCAACACTCCTCCTTTTTCAGCTTCCACCACTTTGTCCTGTGCTCTGCTTTTGTCCTCCTGATCTTCCTTGTCATGAGGGTCATTCCACAAACCACCATCCTATGCTGTCTGGCTATACGCTCACCTACAACTATTTTGCAGTCACTGATCTCTTTCAGGCTACCTCGTATATACAAGTATGCTCCTACCTTTGCTCTTATAAGTTACCCTATGTTCCTTTCTTTCTGGAAAAAAGTGGTCACTACACTCTTCACTAATTTCCAGCTCTAATTTCCCTCTATACGTAATGTTGAGCAACTCTCTACCTTTTCCTGTCATAGTACCGATAGCTCAAGTCCCTACTCTCAGTCCCAGACTCTTGCCTTTCCTCCTCTCTCCCTGCTTCCAAACACACCTTACCCCTCTCCTGCTTACTAACTGAAAACTTATATTGGTCATTCAATAACTCATTCAGTCAAATCAGGATCACAAGGGGGTGGGGAGCTTGGAGCCTCTCCCAGCTGTCATTGAGCAAGATACAGGGTTCACCCTGGATTGGTTGCAAGTCGTTGACAGGGCCACATATAAAGATGTGCAACTATTCACTCTTTCATGCATACATCTAGGCAATGTAGGGTCTTGAATGAACCTACTGCATTTTTTTGTACAGTGGAAGGAAACCAGAGAACTGCAGACATGAGGAACATGAAATCTCCAAATAGAATAACCCACTGTTGGAATTGAACCAGGGACCTCCTTGTTGTAAGGCACTTACCAATCAGCGGCCATGCTACCCAAAATTATTCAAAGATGATCTATATAATAAAGTTTAAAAAAATGCAATAAAAAGTTAATTCAGTCATGTCGTAAGTACTAAAAAGCCAAAACTTTACAAGAATCTTACAAAATAAGGCATGACATCATAGTAAGATCAAATATAACAGCACAGTTCAAAAAATAAAAAAATTAAAAACATAAATGGCATTTCCCAAAGGCCCAACTAGAAAAAAAGGTAAATAAGAAAGAAAGAAAGAAAGAAAGAAAGAAAGAAAGAAAGAAAGAAAGAAAAGAAAACACTTTAAAGAAGCAAGTGAATGACAATTTGTTCGATAACATAGCAAGGACCTGAAAATCGTCAGTCATTGATTGCTATACACAAAATAAGCATTGGGGGTCTATTTGCCAATACTTTTGGCTGAGATGACATAAACCAAGTCTATAAGGAGAAATGGGTAGTTATGGAGTTGTTCAAAACATTTAAGCGGGGCCAGTGCAGGGAGCATGCACTGAGGTGATGTGTTTGTGCCTCTTCCCTCCAACAATGATTAGAGAAGCAGCAGTTTTTTATAAATTTAGATGAATTTGGCTGTGTTATCTGTAAGGGAACAGCTACCCTTTAACAAACATCACTTAACAAACCCGCCATACTAGTGGTCTCCTGCAGTCCTACAACGTGCAATAGGTTAAACCCTACATTGGGAACTGGCCAGTGAATGGTTGTATGTCTATATGTGGCCCTGGGATCGACATGCATCCGGTCCAGGGTGAACTCAATTTCTTATCCAATGAGAACTAGGGTAGCACCCACCGTGATCCTGACAGCAGAACAGGTGGTATAGATAATGAATGAATGAATGAATGAACAAACTTGATGCAAAGCAAAATGACTTTCTTTTAAACACTGTCAGAATATAATTCAGCAGAATTTACTCTTTACCAGACAAACAAGGAATCATCGCATTGACTGACAGCTTCTTTTGATTACTCCCTGATTATCCTCCCTTCACGCTTTATTTTTAGAGTTATGTTTTCTGTACATTCAATGACAACTTAAGCTGCTTTTATTCCCATGACCATTTGGCATCCACTCAGCACCCAGTAGGTTAGTTTCACTCTGGTACCTTACCTATTCAGATTTGGATTTTAACATTTTTGTCTGATAACAGTGTATACATCTATTTCTTATTCATTTTTTGAATCTCTCTCTCTCTCATTCTTCAAAAGGTCAGTAATAATTATACACTGGAAGCAACACCTGATCCTCGCAGACTCTGGAACATTAGCTCAATCAATGTAAATTATTTTGCTTGTCTCCATTATTGCAGGGCTGTGAGTGGGCTGAGTTTTAATCCCCCCCTTTGCAAGCGCTTCAGCTACACAAGTCTTAAGCTTTTCTTCATGATTAGAAACATGAGGGAACATTTAGCCTGATGGTATTGAACAAGCACTGTCAGAAAAAATAATAATGACATTTTTGATCAGGCTGTAAATTTGTAGTTGCAAATAGTGTCTTAGCAGGACATGGGGCCCGCGACTCTGCTTGTCATATACAGAGCAGGTATTGACTCCCACTGTTACCCAAATTCAGCCTGCAGATGGGCATCCGCAATAAATCTCCAAACAAGAAACACATGACAAAATGTCAAAAGTGAAAGTCTGTGAAGGACGGGATTCATTTTCTGTCCAACTGAATTGAGGCTTGTTTCCTGGTTCCTATTTTATGGGCTGGGTTAATGATGTGTCACATTCACAATTGCATCAAAGAAGGCTGCAATTATCTCTCCTTACTTTTATCACTTGGGAACCCAACTTAAGCAAGTACAGATTAATAGTTCCCTGGCAGTTTGCTTAACCACAGTCTCAGAAGGGACTTGTGGGTTCAATCACAACAAATGCACTTTAAAGAAATTACTATCTTTTAATGTCTTCTAATGTAACCTTTTGAATATTTTTTTTCTTTGTTTATGACTGAAAGTGTTTTAAGCAGTACCACTGAGGCTCCTAGAATAAATGTCAGAAAAACGAGAGAGTTAAAAAGTAGAGTGCTACAGCTTATCTTACCTTATTGGAAATACATCACAGCAGTTAGGGCAACAATATTGTAGGTGACAGGAAACATACCTTTGCCTACTTATTTGAACTGTTGCCATCTGGTCAACAGTACCCCCTTCCCTTATGCACACACACACACACACACACACACACACACACACACACACACACACACACACACCACACACACACAAAGAGGGAAGGAGGGGAAGGGGGGACAAAGAAAAAGGATTGTGTTTCTTTGAAATTCATCATTTTTAAAAATAAATCCAATTTGAATTCTGATGCGGGGTAGCACAGTGTTGCAGTTGTAAGTGCCTCACAGAAGAAAGGTCAATGGTTCAATTCCAATATAGGGCCTATTTGTGTGAAGTCTCCATGTTCCCCTTATGTTTGTTGGTTTCCTCTGGATTCCCTGGTTTCCTCCCACAGTCCAAAAACATGTAGTAGTTACTCTGAATCGCCCAGATGTGTGAAAAAGGTGGTGAATGGTTGTATGTCTCAATGTGACATATCATGAAAGGGTCCACAATGAGCCCCCCACAGCGCTGAGTGCAGAATAACAGTAAAGATAATAAATTAATCAATTAATTCTGATGCGGTAGCACTCTATCCACTCTTTTACCCTTTGTTCCTCCTCACATCTGATATAGGGGGATAATTCCATGGTAGATTTGTCCCAAGGAATACAAAAATCAGCAATGTAAATAAATATAATCTGTTGCAAGTTTTTGATGCTTCAAGATGATGTTTTTCTTAACAAATAATTTCTATTTATATTATTTTATTTTTAGTTGATTACATTTTGCAGATAACAATCCAAGATTATTCAACTTGATCACATGCATAAACATACACACATACCTGCTTGTTGGCACCGCACTAATCAGCAAAACCCAAAAATCAATTTAGTTTGTCGTTACTGTGTTTGATCAAGAAAGGTTTTGAGTAGGTGATGATTTGCACTGCAGTTCTTGCTGCTGAAAGAGAATTTTGCTGTCAAGGAGCTGCTCAAACATAAGCCCGGCAAATAAGGAATCCAAGATGGAACAGACACACAGAAATACAGAGGTACAGATATTGTAGATATATATGCCATTGTTACCTTTGTCAGTGGTAAAGGATGAGGGTGTCCAGCTAGTGCCAGTTTAACAGTGGTCTCCCAGATGTGGGGGTCATGGAGCCCACGGGCCGTCACCATGAACTGGATGGGCTCTGACAGGTTGGCCAGTTCCTGTTCAGCATACACCGTCCCATCAGGCCTCACACTGAAGTTTGGGTCGCTGCTGACAAAGCCAACCTCTCTGCCGTGCTGGCAATCCTCAAACTTCACTGCAGAGACAGACACAAAGAGAGGGGGTACAGGGTTAGAAAGAAGAACAGTGAGATTCACTCCGTACGGGGCTCGCAAATCCTTGACACATCTGGCAGGCTGAAGATTAACCTGCAGCCATCAATACGCATCTTGAAATATCTCATCCCTTCTACTGTCGCTTCTGCTTCCCTGCTTTGACATCTTTGGCAAAAGAAACTGCTTATCTGGTTCTGAAGCAGAATACACAGGGGGAACCTAATTCTTTTTTATATCCTTCTTCTCCCAAACTAGACAGATAGCAGTGTCAAAACAGCATTTCCTTCAGCTTCTCCAGGGAAAGCATGAAGAGATTGTCTAAAAGCACATTAGGATAACTGGGCCGATTACACTCCATGCTTTGCTGCCTGACAAACAGGGCACAGTCTTGAATGACATTTAGATGGTTCTGCTCCACTGAGACAAAAGAAAGGGAGCTTTGAGGGGTCTTGTGTATGCATACATAAACACAAATGTCTGCAAGGAGCATATTGGATTGGTTTGGATTTATAATGCCTGCCATCTTTTTTTTTCCTCCCATGTTAGAATACACAAAGAATAGTGTGCAGACAAAGAGAAAGGGAGAAAGTAAGATAGTGAGTACATGAGCAGTGATTAACCAGTGACAACAATTTGAACATACTATTACAACACAAAAAAAACGGAGAAAGCAACTGCATTCCACACACCAACAATTAGGAAAATCCTTTCATTCAGATGCACGATGTAAATGGCACTCAGGTCATCATTATTCCAATGTTCACACATGATGCAATGGTACAAATGCTGAGAATTGTATTTTGCTTGAGCTTTTCTGGGGGTTTCACACTCACAAACACACACACATGCATGCGCTCTGATCTTATCGCACAAACTGGCTGCTGATAACAAGACAAATTGATTTCATAAATCAACCCAGGGAACAGAACTATGGAAGTGTGATTTCTCAAAAATCCAGCGTGAAGGATTCAACCCGGCAAGCTTTTTATCAAGCCATCTATTTAATTTATCGCCCAGCTTAAATTTATTGCTGAGCTTCCTGTCAAAAGCAGCTGCTCCAAAACAACAGGCTGCTTAAGCATTACACTCTTCTGAGCCATCATAGCTTAGCATCAAACAAATGATGCTGCTTGTTTTTAACCTCTGAGTAATTGCATTCATAACTGCATGGATGGAAAACACAGTTTTGACAATGTGTGGATCTGTCTTTGCTGGCAAATGCATCCATATTTCCATTAAAAACAACCCATCGAAGAATGTCCTTATTGGGATGACAGGCGTTGAGTAGAATTAGGGCCTGGGTTTGGGGAGGATGCATAATGGCAGTTGGTGATTTTGCAGCAGGATTTGAAAATATAACGCAGATTTGCTTGACTTGCCCACAGATAGATTGTGACTGTTGGCATGTATTATGTAGATGACTTCAATTAACTTGAGCTGAGTGAGCTAATTGGTGTCGCAGACGGTTCTCTTCTGGTAAAACTCAAGAGGCAAGAACAAAGTACCATTTACAGACTGTAGGTGTGTGTGTGATCCTTCTTGCGTGCCTACATTGAGGAATAAGTTCAAAGAACAGGTAGGATGAAATTGTATGCAACAGCTGAACAAAGGTGATGTCACAATAAAACCAGAAAGGTTGTTCTACTGTACATTGTCTCTGAAAGTACCAGTTAGCATGGGAACATAAGGCAACCTTCTACAAAAGGATACTGGCATGGCTTTCTCAATCTGTCAGGAATTTGGGACGAGAGCCCATCTACAAGTACTCCCTTTCTCTCTCACTCTGAATATATATATACATACATATATGTATACAGTTAGGCCCAGAAATATTTGGGCAGTGACACAAGCTTAGTTATTTTAGCTGTTTACAAAAGCAAATTCTGGATATAATATTGACTTAAAGTGCAGACTCCCATCTGTAATTTGAGAGAATTCAAAACCAAATTGGAGCAAGGGCTTAGGAATTCTAGCTCTTTAATACATAGCCGGTTTTTCAAGGGACCAAAAGTAATCGGACAATTGACTCAGAAGGCTGCAAAAAAATATCTAGGCTGCATGGCTCCTCCATCGGTAACCTGTCATCAATTAAGCAGTTAAAAGGTCTGGACTGTTGCTGTGAACACACAACATGTGGTCAAAGGAGCTCTCAACGGAGGTGAAACAGACTATCCCGAGGTTGAAAAAAAGAAGAAATCCATCAGAGAGATAGCAGGAATGTTAGGAGTGGCCAAATCAACAATTTGGTACATTCTGAGAAAAAAGAAGAGTACACTGGTGAGCTTTGGAACTCAAAAAGGCCTGGATGTCCACGGAAGACAACAGTGGTAGACGTTTGCTGAATCCTTTCCATGGTCAAGAAAAGCCCGTTCACAACATCCACTCAAGTGATTCTCCAGGCAGTTGGTGTATCATTATCTAAGTCCATAAAGAAAGACTTCATGAGAGTAAATACAAAGGATTCACCACAGGGTGCAAACCATTAATCAGCCTCAAAAATAGAGGCCAGAATTGCCAAAAAACAGCTGAAGAAGCCAGCCCAGTTCTGGAACAGCATTTTTTGGACAGATGAGACTAATATCAGCCTGTACCAGAATGATGGGAAGAAGAAAAAATTTGGAACACCTCATGATCCAAAGCACACCACATCTTCTGTAAAACATGGTGGAGGCAGTTTGGTGGCATAGGCATGCATGGCTTCCAATTACATTGGGTCACTTGCATTTATTGATGATGTGACAAATGACAGAAGCAGGTGGATGAATTCTGAAGTATATAGGAATATAGTTTCTGCTCAGATTTGGCCAAATGCAGCAAAGTTGATTGGACGGCGCTTCACAGCACAGATGGACAATGATTCAAAACATACTGCAAGAGCAATCCAGGAGTTTTTTTAAAAGTAAAGAAGTGGAATATTATGCAATGGCCAAGTCAATCACCATGTCTAAACCCAATTGAGCATGCATTTCACTTGCTCAAGGCAAAATTTAAAGCATAAACACCCACAAACAAGCAACAACTGCAGACAGCTGCAGTTAAGGCCTCGCAAAGCATCACAAAGGAGGAAACCCAGTGTTTTGTGATGTCCATGGGTTCCAGACTTCAGGCAGTCATTGCCTGCAAAGGATTCTCAACAAAATATTGAAAAGAACATTTCACTTAGGGTTATGTTTATTTGTGCAATTACTTTTGAGCCCCAGAAATGAAGAGCGTTTGTATAAAATAGCTACAATTCCTACATGTTTAATCATATGTTTTAACCCCTTGAATTAAACCTTAAAGTCTGCACTTCAATTCCGTTGTAGTTGTTTCATTTCAAATCTAATGTGGTGTGTATAATATGCTATATTTTTATATCTATCTATCTATCTATCTATCTATCTATCTATCTATCTATCTATCTATCTATCTATCTATCTATCTATCTATCTATCTATCTATCTATATATACACACACATAGATATATATATGTATTTACATATATATATATACACACACACACACACACACAGATATATATATATATTTACACACACACACACACACACATATATATATAGGTGTATATATATAGTTGTTCCTATACATATGAATATGTATATACATATATATATACACATACATACATACATACATATATAAATATCATATATACAAATGTTTTTATATACGTATGTGCATATATACATATGTATATATATGAATGATGAATGACGCTCCATTGATGAAAAACACTCACAAGTCAGTTAATTCTGGTGGTAGGATTTGATCTGCCATGATGTTGATTATGTAAGTGGCAGAGGGTATATTCTGATAGACAACTGTGTCTGACAATGATGGCTCAATGAAAGAAAGCTTTCGGAAAGGCAGATAGAAAATAAGACAGAGATACATCATAAATTATGTGAAATCCACTGTAATTGGAGGTTTCAAGGTCTGAAATCATTCCTGTTTATTCAACCACACGAGATAATGAATAAGGTGTGTTCATCGCTTTGATATCATAATGTACACAAAGATAATAGCCATTCTGTATTTCTATCTTTTCATCGTCAACAACAAGATGTTTTACTAAAAGGGCATACCTCTGCAGTATATACATTTTTTCCTGAAAAAAAATTACACAGTACTTGTGCAACATTTTCCCAGTAATAAACCCTGCTGGACTGACACACATCAGATCATCTCATAATATATGGGTGACATCAATGAATATACCAAGAGAAGGACACCAGCTAATTACACTAATCCAAACAGCCACACTCCCATATGCGCACATACACACACACACATACACATACACATACACATACACATACACATACACATACACATACACATACACATACACATACACATACACATACACATACACACACTGCAATAACCTTGCCTGCACATAATAGTTTGTTGACTTAAATTTTCATAGTGAGCACTGACTACTAGGGGCACTCTGCTAAAATACTACCTTTAATATTACATGTGAATGATTTAAATGGCAAGTGTTCACTGTGCATGGCCTACTTTGTGCACTCACATAAAGCATACCTCCCTTGTCCCTCTCTTTTCATCTACACCGTGTACACCTGTCAACATGCCCTCCTCATTCCCTCCGCTTCCTGTCACGAGCTCCTCCCCATCTCCAGTACTTCTTTACTATAGTGTCAAACTCAGTGGCCTCTTAACAGCTGCCACATATATATATATATGTGTGTTCCTACTTCTGTTGTTTAACTACCTGTTGTTTGCTACCTGTCCTCCACTCGCTCTTCTATTCTTGGTGTACTTTCCCTCTGATACACACAAGACAGATAGATTGAGTGCACTAATGGTTTTGTAAGTTGTTTAAGGCTTAATGACAGTTATGAGTAAAGATGACCGCGAGTGGTACAGATGACCTACAGGGAACCAATAGAAACTGGGCTACTGTAAGTCAAAGAAGGAGAGGAGGAAGGCGTGTTCGGAGGTAAGGCAAGAGTCTGAGACTGAGACTAGGGACTGGGGTGGGACCAGCGACGCTGTATGGACTAGAAGCACTTACAATGACCAAAAGACAGGAGGCAGAGCTAGAGGTCCCAGATATGAAGATGTTGAGGTTCTCTTTGGAGTGACCAGGATGGATAGGATCATGAATGAGTCTGTCAATGTTAGATGTTTTGGAGAGGTCAAAGAAGCCAGACTGTGATAGTTCGGTCATGTACAGAGGAGGAATAGTGAATCTATTGGTAGACGGATGCTGGAATGGGAGCTGCCAGGCAGAAGTTCTCAAGGAAGACCAAAGAGAACATTTATAGAAGTAGTGAGAGGAGATATGAAGGTAGTTGGTGTGAATGAGGAGAATACACAATAGGGCTAGATGGCAAAAGTTGATTCGCTGTGGCGACCTCTGAAGAAAAAGCTGAAAGGAGGAGAAGAAGAAGAAGCAATTGTATTGTTTCTTATTTTTACGTAACTTACTTGTTTGTTTATATCTTTATTTGTTTTCAATCAATATTGCTGTGGTGGAGGTAGAATTTAAAAATAGGTATTTCATGTCAGACATGCTGAGTTTAAATGCTAAACTGACACTGGGGAATGATATTAATGAAACATGAAATATACAAATCACATTTGGGTGTATGCATTGGAGACTAAGGTGTGCCACAAGCAGAGTTGATAAATAGATCCAGTCTAAGCATATGGAGCTCCTTTCGTTAAGGTGCTGTTCATCACAATTGTGGCACAGTGCTAAGTAAACATTTGCACTGGTAGCCTGCTGCTGTCTTCAAGCCAACAGGAAAATCATTGCCACCCACGCAAATTTGCAAATAACAGTATTTTTTCTAGCCGGAGACTGATAGACAGTGGCATGGAGCCCACTGACAAGGAAGTGGAATCTGTTTAAATACAGAACAGACTGAATGTTTATGAATCTCTGTCCATTAAAAAGAGGGACTTGACTGCAGAGTACCTATATTTTGGATATTGGATTATCACAAATAATCTGAAGCAAAATTATGATTTCCTCCATTTTAAATTATGCAAGTTTTTAATAAAGCAAGTCATGTCTTGAATGATGATTCATTAGGTCGATATTTCATTACGTGAAATATTAAAGTTAAAGCTAATTGAATATTTGGATGTGGAAGATTTTTTTCCAGGAGCACTCCGTAGGTATACTTTAGGTTGTTTGCGATTTGTATTTTTGGATATCTAGTTTAATGCTCCAAATGATGCATTTAAAACTTTAACAATTGAAGAAATGTTATAAAATGGGGCTCAATTTTGTTGAGTTGCAATAAGTTGTGAGGTGATATTTCACAATTTGAATGCAGCATGATTGGGGAAAACAATTTCTCTAAAATTAAAAGATATCAGAGAGGTATTCTTTGCCTCAGGTGTCATTAGACGAGAACTGAGATCAACCCTGACCCAAACCTGTGATACTGCAAACTCCTGAATTTCTATTATCTAACGCTCGCAGTCTCTCCCTAGACATCTTCCCCATGCCTGCCTTAGCTTACTAAAGTTTTCAAAAAAAAACAATCCTGTTATTTATTTTCTCCTGAGGAAACCTGACCCCTGATGGGGATGGACCAGGAAGCCCAACAGTACTTGGACTACGTGCCCCTGTAAGGAAATACATGATACTTCTATTATTTTGTAGCTTTAAGGAATTGACCTTGCTGATTCACTGAGCTGTAGACTGAGAGCTAAATGGTCTGCTAGCTGTGGACAGTACAGTGACCTTGGACAAGGCCCAGAGCGTGATGCGCATAGTGTGGCTGGCTCTCTTGTTAGCTGCCTCATTTGGTTCATTTAATTGTTAATTTTCAGCGACCAGACAACTGCTAACAGCTAATTTTGGTCTGAAGTCTCCAGTCAGTTTGGGGGAAAACCAATACCAAAATAACAATCAGGTAAAGTGAACAAAGTGTTGTTATTTTTCACTAATTCAGTGGCTACTGCTCATGCTGCACCTAGGGTCAGAGGGATGCTGGAGCCTATCCCAGCTAATTTTGGGCGGTAGACTATACCCTGGCCCAATTGATTTTGTCAATTTTCCAATGAACCTGCTGCATGATTGTGGACAATAGGTGGAAACCAGAAAATCTGGAGAATGCCCTAACAGACATTGGGAGAAACTCTGCACAGGTTGACCCTCCGTGGAAATCGAACCAGAGTCCTTCGTGCTGTGAGGAACAAGCGCTAACCACTGTGGCACCATGCCATTGCTTGTTTACTCCTATGTATTACTGTATATCTCATTGAATGAAAACTCAGTTTTTCCTAATTTCAAAGCAGGACAGGAATCACTGAATATCAAAATAAAGCAATTGTATTTTAGCAATTTTGCAATTTATCAGTCACTTTTTCAGCATTCTATCGGTATTCATTTTACTGCATCATCCACATATATCTGAATATCTACAATTTGAAAAAAAACAAAACAATTGGGAGATCATTGACATTCTTGCTGAACAACAATGGGCTGACAAAGCCTTATGGTACAGGTTCTTGATCATAACAGATCATGACAGATGTCAATAGAGATGGTGATTCAATTTAATGCATACAAGGAAATAGCAGTGTTTGGTTTCAGTCGAATGATCTCACCTGAAACCAATTTCCATGCGATGGAGCATGGTGTGCTGAATCAAGATGTATCATCAACTGTTAAGAAAGGCCTTTTTCAAAACCCCTCAACATGACACTTATCACAGGCGTGTCAAATCCGTTTCTCATTTCTCGAGAACAGGGTCTTTTATAATAGCTAATGGCTAAACGTACGCAGCAGCACACTGCAACTGAAGGGTGAGAGAAAAGGAAGGAAAAAAATTTTCCCCCCCATGATGATGAAGGCAAGTCCCTTCTGTACTGTGTTATGATTTGCTTAATAACTAAAGGACTAAGTCACTGTTCTTGTCTTTTTATCACCTTGGCCTGGTCCATCATTAGTATTGAAAATACTGTGCTTGCAATAATGCATTTTTAAACTTGCCTGTGTGTTCTTTAGGTCCGACATAATGACGTGGAAACTACATTTAATGAGAAGTGCACCTCTTATGCCAAGTATGCTAGTCTGAAAAAAAGGTATGACATTAGAGGAGTGAGATCTCTGTCTGGATTATGAGAAAATAATTTCTTGAGGGAGGGAGGGAGGGTGGATAATATTCAAACGACCTCTACTGTAGCTAACATACATACATTCTTCTGAGGTGCTGGGTGGCTAGACATGCACCTTCCATTTACAAAACCTTATGACTCCTAAAACCGGACCTGCTGTGCCCCCCAGAAATGCTTATCACTAATTCAATGTATACGCTTGTGTTTTCTTTTCTAAACCAATGTAAAATATGACTTTCCTGTGAGGGCTTTATTTTGCCGCAGTCGGAAATGAATTTCTCTGCCTCTGCAGTTTTCTCTTAACAAAAGCACACACAGTTCCCTCTGACAGCTCTCTCCCACAAAAAGGAAAGCACTGCGACTCAAGTGTTGACGCATGTGCGTGCTGCCGTGTGTGCTTAGGCATGTGAGGGAGCCATGGTGAGGGAAATGAAGAAATGAGAGGGAGCATGAGGGAAGGGGGGACATTGGAGTGGGAGTGTGACACAAGCTCTGTGCATGTACAATTACTGCAGCTGATGCATATATGAGTACAGGTGTCATTGACTCCTCTGCCCCAATAGGTATACTTGACAGTGTGTGGGGGGGAGAAAAAGTGCTGTCGACCTGCATCTCTGCACTTCCCCTTTTTGAGCAGAAGACACTTGTTTCTGGTGCTGTGCTCTTATGGGGCAGAATGAAACCCATGTCACATTATTAGTTTCAGGTTATATGGAGAACCTCCTCCGGCAAGCTAATTGCTTCCAACTCATCTCACTTCGTTTTGCTTCTGTAACCTTCCCCCTCAAACAGGAATAGCTGTAAAAGAGGTCACCATGATATCCGCTGTATAGCCATCAGACCCTTAAAAGCCTGTCAGGAAAAAGAAAGGTCTTTATATATAAACACCAGCACACGTTTACGAGACACCATGCATGCCACGTTTGTGGGAGTTTTTAAAGGTTGTCTCAGTATGACCGTTAATATTTTCTCACTGATATAATTTTCTGAGCCGCAAACCAGCATTTACATTACCACCATACATTGTGTGTCTGTATTTGGCAATAGCATTTTCTATTCAGAGAGGGAGCTGGAGTTTTGGGATTTACATACTTCTTGTCTGTCCTTGTTGTTTCGGCATTAGGCAGCTCTCATGAAAGTGCACAGGGAGGCGAGAGGGAAAGAATCAGGATCCAGTGGATGAAGTGGTAGTGAAGCACAGATGCAATTAAAGAAGCAGTTCGAAGACCACAGACCATGAGGACATTGCTGTGTTTGAAATCTACCGCTTTTACCGCAGAGTTGTTCTCATCTCTGGCACTCCTGCTCCTGGTGTGTGTTTGTGTTTTGGTTTGCAGCAAGGGGGCACCAGCGCATCTTAATACGTGCGATTCTCAGGTGTGAAGACCTGGTGAACTGACTTGATTAAGTTTGTCTAAAGGTAGAAAGGAACAATAAAATGGCTGATATAATCTAACGTTTACATGATGGGAAATGATTGAGTTGCGCAGCCGGATGTTGTGGCTCATTAAATCGCTCAACAATTGCTTTGAAACACTGAAAAAAGTTCTAACTAGATAATTGAAAAAAGAAAAGACAACTGCAAACCAAATTCCATACTAAACTTCAGAGGTTCACACTGTTGTGAACTTTAATGAACACCCTCAATCCTTGAATTTTATTTGCAGGCCTTTTTGGTAAAAACATCTCATCAGTCACCACCCACGGAGGGTAAATTAAATCTGTCTCAGAATCAATCTACCTTCCTCAAAAAACTCCTGTCAATAAAAAAAAGGTATTTGATTGAGCTGGTGTCCCTTCCTAAAAGTCCAATATTAATGAGAATTGTTTTGTGTTAAACCTTACAAGCTCCATAAAAATCAACCCATCCTCCTTTTCATCTGGATCAAACTCACCGGACCTTGCCTTCAAGGCCCCCCCTTCGATTTAACGCACGCAGAGAGGGAGCCGTGCTTTATCACAGCAATATCTTTTTTTTAAGGAGGTGAAGCGAGGAAACTGCCTCAAGGCTACACACTGTTATCTCCCAGTACACTATAATAATTTCACGTGGCCCAAAGCGGGTGGTGGGACCTCAGCTGGACCAAGTGACAAAGAGAGGAAAGTGAGCAAACTAGGCGCTTGGATCAGGGGGACAAAAGGGGCTTGGGGGTAATATCTGTGACTCTCACTGAACCAGAACTTGAATGTAATGAAAACCCATTGCATACTGAAACACCATGCCATAAATGCAAAAATTGCACAATGAAGACAACAAGCTGTTAATTAACATTTGTAATAACTGATGTGAATGACGGAGGCATTGGTGCCAGGGTCCGTTGCAATCCAGTGGGTAGTTTCTCGGTCTGCGTCCAGTATTTATGAGAGCAGCTGCAGCATCTTTTAGTTAGTTATTTTTAACTGGCTTTGATTACCCAGGAGACTGGCCTTAATAAATACAAGACTGTAAAGAGGCTTCTCACTCCTTCTCCTCCCTGTCTTCCAAGACACCAAAAGCTCATTCACAAGGTAATCAGCTTTTAATTTTCTTCCTTCTCTCCTCTTACATCCATCTCACCCTTTTTCACCCTCACTCAATAGCTGAGCTAACCAGAAGCCCTTTCCTCTCCTTGCTACTTCCCATTTTCTCTCCATCGTTCCTCCAACTCATGTAATTAGCATAAAAGTGTTTGCGTCCTTCCCTGGTGATTGTTTAGCTGTTGTGTTCAGCATCTTGATTTGGTTCCCCACAATTGCCACAATTAGGATTACAAACATATACTTAGAGAGTAAGAGAACAACCTGTTACTTCTGACTCAAATTCATGGGAAAAGCAGAACAAACATTTTGTGATAAAAGGAGCTCCACTGCATTTGAGTAACAGGGGTTTCTTATGAAATTGTGAAGATAAACCACACTGGACATTTACAGACTAATAAATGGAGTGTTTACTTTAACCCAACAGAAAACAGCTGACCAAATCGTGGCATTGAGAGTTGGTCGGATGTTTGGTGGTGATAAAAGGGATCGCAACAAGAAACATACCCCTTATCTTTTTCCCTCTGTCCTCTTAGCCTAGATCATGTCTTCTAAAGCCAATGATTAGACTTCAGAAACATCCCCTTTGTTACCCTTTGCTCTCATCCACTGCTCTCTAATCCTGTCTCTACTATGAAACCCCGCGGGGTGAGCGATAGGCTGGAGACTATCATTAGTCTTGAGGCCACAAGACCAGCTAGAAAATGCATCTGTGCAGAGGTAGATCAAGACCATTTCCTAGGGGCCTGATGCTGTACTCTGCGATCACCTCCCATCAGCCGTGTCACGTTTATTGTCTTACTTCACTTGGATATGAGCAGGCCGTTCCTGCAGTTAACTATGTTTTTGCTGGTAAATGCTTTCAGCAAAAAATGCAGCCATAGTAATTGCTCAGCAATCTCCTGCCATCTCATCTCACTGGGTGTTTTTGTATAAAATACGCAAATTAACTGATGACATGGCCTTGCTGTTGTCAGCTAAAGCAATACAGGCTGGTCCTGCGAGACGACAGAATTCACTTTTCAACCTGTTGCATTTCTATTTCTAAGATCAATTAAAAAAAAAAAGCAAGCAACAAACAAAACTTTGCAATCACATCATGTTCCTTTTCCTGTCTAAAGTGGAAAATATTATCAGGACTTAAAAAAAGGAAGGAGAAAAGGGTAGTCTAAGTCAGATATGGGACCTCTACAAGCAACTTTGTCATGTAGAACACTTGCAGTGAAATAGAATCAGACAGAGGTACAACCTACAACTTCTGACTCACAGCAAGGCTCATCTTGTCTTCAGAAAATGCTTCCTAAGTCCTATAAACAGACACCTGGGTTTTATAGGTTAATTTATTTTGAACATCTACAAATAAAACTGGTTTGATTTTATGGCAATAAGAAGAAGCAGACTTATCTGTGTCCGATGACAGGCAAAACACACATATCAGCTTGGATGGGTACAGGGCACTACGGTCAAAAGCATTTATTTTCTAAACTGATTTCTATTTTTTGTACATTGTTAACAATATTTCCCATGACAAAAAATAAATGTCTTATATTCTGTCTTTTCTTTCTCTCCTAAAACATGTGGCCTTTTTTATTTTCCTTGTGGTTCAATTCACTTGCTAAAATGTTTCATCCTAGATAATCAGCCGTTCCACAAACTGAGATTGGGATTAAATATGTGCATATGCTTCGTCATCTGTGAAAGCCTCGATACTTCAGAGTGCAACTCCACTTAAAAAGGCAACAAATCTCTCTTTCTTTCAACAGCTACATGCTTTGAAGTCATCCCAACCCATCCCAGAAAATCAATTAAGAACATGACTAATACATTTGCACCTTGAATTTTCCTCCTCAGACTGTTTGATGTCCCCCCACTGCCTAACACATTGTAAATGCTGAGATCATAGTGATAGCAATGTGAGGATTTTAATGACGACACGTTTCAGCACATTTGTTCTTAACATAAGAACCTCTGCTTCAGTCCTTTGCATGACATATTGTAGGATTAAGTCCAGTCCAGTGTTTGAATAGTGAAAAGGGTCATTTTGGGTTTTCCAGGTGACTATCAAACAAGCAAATTTTGAAATCAGCAATTTTCCCCCTTGTCCATTAAAGGTCTGGCCTTACTAGCGTTCATATCAAAAACATAGGCCTTATTTTTGAGTACATTAGGCTCAAAGGGATAAACCGGGCAACAGGTATTAAGAATGATGTACAGAACTTAATTCCAGCAATCATTAATTAAGTTACTCTGTTTCTTTATTATAATGGAGAAAATTAGAATTCTATTATTTTACATTGATTGGGCACAAGAATTAAGTCCTTTTTTAAACATTTTATTTTATCTTATTTATTCATCTCTTTTTAAGAGCACATGTGGCTGGTAATCTAATACTCCATCTGCTAAAAACATACTTCCACGACAATATGCTCTCAGAGGCTGGAGACAAATCTCTCACCAAACTTAACACCCCAAACTACCAGACAACAAATTCTGGACGTGGCCCAGTGTAAAAAGACAGCACTGTGAAACCACAGACTGTGAAACAGCTGCAATGGGGCAACGGTCTATGTCTAAGTACAGAGCTTATTCTTCACTTATTTATTTATTTTTTATTTTTTTCCTCAGTGAGAGGCTTAGATTGTTATTCTTAGTGTCTGACAACAATATGATAGCTATAGCTCAGATTTAAATACTGGAATTATCCTTCAATAATAGTCCACATGTATCACTTAAGTATGCATTACTAATCCCCATTGTCTGGTCTAGATGAAGGAGGCACAGCAGGATAGGCTGAACCTCTCCGCTAAACTATCTACTGGGAGAGAATGGGAGGCCGGCCCTTCTCAAGCCACGGTGCCAAAACCATTATTCTTATCACTACAGGACAACTCACCGCAGGCCAAGAAAAGAGAAATAAACCATCTGAAAAGGTCAAAGAAGTGTGCCTGTCAATGCCTGTTTACCTCCTCCCAGACCCTTTCACACCAGATATTTCCACATTCTCATTAACTGATAATAGATCACTCATGACCTTGCGATAAAGTTACTGAAGAAAACTCATTATTCTATACAGATTCTCTGTGGTTAAGCTCAGAGGTGAGATTGAGTGTGTGTTATGGGAAAAGACTAAATTGCTCATCAGGCATGGTTCCGGTTCTGTCATTTTCACATGTTTCTGAGCAAATCAGCATTTTGTGTGCAATGATTGAAAAATTCAGGCACCTAAGTAGTGCGAGTAAACAACAAAAGAACCGTAGTCACATGGAGGCTTGGTTTGGGCAGCTTTGCGGGGAATCTAACCAGATCTACATCCAAATATATTGTGATTATTAATCATGTTTTAAGAAAAATCCCTCAAGTTTTCATTCTCAAAATTTTTGCGGATCTGACGAGCATGAATAGAATAGAATAGAATAGAATAGAATGGAATAGCTCCACCATACTCAAGAAAATGAGGGCTAAAAGTTTGTTGCCATTTTGCTTGTTTCAAAGTAAAATTCTCTTTTAATTTATCTTTTTTGATTTCTATTTTGTTGTCCTATAACGCATTAATCACATCAAAGCAAATGTTGTTTTCACTCGGTGAATGTTCTTTGAAGTATGCAAATGATTAGCTTTGTGTCAAGACATAAGAAGTCCCTTCAATAAATTTAATAAAAAATAAAACAAAACAAAACAATGTATTATTTTCTTTACCTACTTATGACACTACTAATAAGAGAAACATGCGAATGAGAGGGTAATATCAATTACAGAGAGGGTTCATGTAAAGTATTTCTATGTGTGTTTCTCATGCATGCAGGCACATAAAATATCCTAAAATTTCACAATTTTACATTACATTTGGCAGACGCTTTTATCCAAAGCGAATTTGCACATATGATGGTTCAGATGGATATCACAGAGCTTGTAGTTACACTCAAGTAATCCTATGCATATATGCCAAAGAGAAAGCACAGTTCTCTGCAAAAAGTAAGAAGAGTAAGTCATGCTTTTCCACTAATTCCAAATTCCTGTTGTTGCAAATCCTGAGGAATGACACACTGATGACGCCCGTTTAGGCGGTGGGCCTTCTGGCGATTCCCACATTCACCTGGTAGTAAAGTCAAAACCTGACAGCAATGAGAGTTGTTTAAATCAGCCCAGAACGAGTCAACAGCAGAAGTTTTGTTCACATAGGCACTGTGCTGTGGATTCACCTGAACATGCCTTGGTTCCAGGCGGATACACCTGACACACAGAGAGGCATGGTTGGTTTTGGCATCAGGTTGTTGATACACAGTGGTAAATTACACCATGTGCCCATGGTAGATCTCCGCCTCCATACAACACACACACACACACACACACACACACACACACACACACACACACACACACACACACACACATATACTCTTCTCTCCCCGATGTAACTTAAGTGATTTCACTCAGTTGGTTTTGAAGTTGTGCATAAAATCAGGTGGGGGCGAAGTAGTTGCTGTTATAAATTTTCAAATATCTTATATACCTCAATGTGAGTTGCTGATCATAATAGAGCTAATGTTAAAATCGTTATTCATTAATATTGAAAGATCAAGAAGTTGGAGGATATCATGTACTTGGCGTCAACAGTCCAGAGCAACGGAGACTGTGGAAAAGAGGTGAAGAGATGGGTTCAAGCAGGTTGGAATGGACTGGAGAAAAGTGTCAGGGTTACTATGTGATAGTAAACTATCAGCCAGAATAAAGGGAAAGGTGAACAAGGCAGTGGTCAGACTAGCCATGCTGTATGGCCAAGAAACAGTTACAGTGACGAAAAGACGAGGCAGAGCTCGAGGTCGCAGATGGAGATGCTAAGGTGCTCTTTGAGAGTGATGAGGATGGATAGGATCAGGAATGAGTCTACCGGAGGAATCACACATGTAAGGTGTTTTGGAGAGAAGGTCACAGAAGCCAGACTGAGATGGTTCGGTCATGCACAGGTAAAAATAGTGAATATATTGGTAGACGGATGCTGGAATTGGAGCTGCTGGGCAGTAGGTCTCGAGGACGACCAAAGAGAAGTTTAATGGATGTGGTGAGAGAAGGTATGAAGGTAGTTGATGTGTGAGAGGAGGATACAGAGAATAGGGTCAGATGGAGAAGGTTGCTGTGGCGACCCCTGAAGGGAAAAGCCAAAAGGAGCAAAAGAATTCATTAATGTTGAAACTAAAGCAGGAGAGATCAATAGATCGGTGAATTGGAACAAAAAAATACCAATTTGACTTAAGTATGGAAACAGCAAGAAAATTCTTTGTGCTTTTCTTAACTCTATTCATTTTAGTATCCTGCCTCTCATCTGAGGCATGATTTAAATGCAAGAATTCTTCAAAGAAGTCTTAAAACCAACATCAAGTGCCAAATGTTTTGAAGCCAATGAATGTGTGAAACGCAAAGGATGCTCTTATAAACCAAAATCAAAGGGTCTGCTGAGAAATTGTGACTTTGCAATTGGTCGGCAAGTCATGTCTTCACTTTGCAATCATCTCCTTATGTTGAAATACAGTGGTGTTGCTGTTACAGCTGCACTGCGTGGTATTACCAGGGATTTTAGGAAAAAACAAAACAAATATATTATTTTATGTTATAATACAAAAATACTTATATCCACCTTTCATTTCCCAATTATTTACTGAGGTAGTAGATTTCTGCTATATAATAAGAGTTGCATAATCATCATGCAAGTCATGTCTGTGGTGCCTGACCAAGTTTAGGAAGGGTCAGCCATGCTGCAATTATTCCTTTAAGCTTTAAAACATGAAATCCATTGCCGATTTTTACTTTCATGCCAAATCTACAGCTGAGTTTGATGTTCTTGCTCGGATTCGTTTATTGGGCTATGATGTGGCAGCGTTGTCTCAGACACTACTGAGTGTGTCAAGTGCTGTAACTTGCTACATATAACATATGGTCAGATTCGGAACTGTCTGCTATGCATAAATTGTCACCTCCCCATTTGTGAGGAGGTGACAGGGAGGCAGATGAGGACATCCTGTGCAATATGAAAATGGTGGAAGTTGTTCCCTCAGGCCACGGTGTCGGTGCTACATCGATCCAGCCACTCTGGAGCCCAATGTGCACGGCCTTTTGGCTTTGTCAGCAATGTTGTGCTCAGCATTGCTCCAACTCCCCTGATCACTGCCAGAAACCCAGGAGGATCAACCCAGAATAACTATAGCAGAAAATGCGGATTCTGTAGCCAGACAGGTGCACAGAAACAGCTAAATAACTGCTAACCACTCACTGAGCACTTCAGCTGTATATAATTTTCATGCTGCTTTGAGATGCAAGCAAATTAGGGTTTACTGTCAGGCTGGAGAAAATAGAAAGACAGAGAATTATTGAGCTGCTCCTTCTTCATCTACCTACAAACAGAAGTACCTGTATGTCAAATTCAGGCTGCCAACCGGTCCGACATGAAACTTGGTTCTACTAATCTACCGATATATTGACTCAGTAGGAGTAACACTCAGATAAGGAAACGTTTCAAGATATTTATTAAATAGATAAGTAGTATCAGTAAAATGTATTGACATGATGAAGTGCTCAAGTAATCACTGTCAAAAATATCTAATTTTGTGGTTTGAAATTTTTTTCTGACTCCACTGATGTTTGAGCGCTCACAGTTGAGATAAGCTCAGTGCTTGTAGTTCATCTACAATGGCTTAAAATCAGTGGTCAAATTTCATTGATGTTGTGCTGTATGAATGGATGAATAACTGAATAAAAAGTCTTTCTTCTGTTCTTCTAAAGATATTCTTGGATGGAGTGAAAGAGGACATAACGTAAATAGATTTGAGAGAAAAGGATCCAGAGGACAGTGTGAGATGGAGGCAGGTGATTCAGTGTAGCGACCAAACACTGGGAGGGGCCAGAAAAGAAGAAGAGGATGAAAAACAGGCGCAGAGATATTTTAGAGAACGGTCTTTACATTGAATGATGTGCTAATTTGTGTCCAGTGAACATGCTGGCCCACACATACCTTTGAAAACCATAATTTTGTTCTCATATATTCTCTGTGGGTACATGGCAGTGGCTGTCCGACAGGTTTATTTTTGCATCTGCAATTGGAGCAATAAAACCCAAAGAAATACTAATCTCTAAACCTACTCTTAAATCATTGTGCCAGAACTTGTAAAGACTGAACTTACTTTCCGCTGTGCATGGAAAAAAGGTTTTCATTCACCCCATAACTATTTGTGTGATCAGCAATAACAGCACAGTGAAATCCATTAGGCACAATTGCTTTGTTGGCATGGTAACCATTTGGGCGGGATAAGCAAATTCCTGCACTCACAGGAAAATTTACAAGGCTGTCAGATATGAAGACACGACAAATCTCCATCTGCTGTTTTTGCCTCCACATAATAACATGAAGCTTTACCTAGTTTAAAACAAAGAATACAGAAACATAGCCTTTATCGATTCATAAATAATAATAGACCGAAATATGAAAAAGCCATTTAATGAGCTGGATTTTACCTGGTTGGTAAAAGGAAAAGCATTCATAAATGTTAGTTTACTGTCATAATGGTGTGACGTGGCATTTCTCTGTCCTGCACAGAGAGGAAAAAAAATTAAAGCACTTCACTGAGTATTTCCAATGAAAAGGTTGCTAGGAAATGTCAAGACTGCTGTCATTAAAGAATAGGTGACATTTTTATTTCATTTCTCTAAAGCTGTGATTCCATCGCTGCCAGCAGAGGCCCTAATCTCTCCAGCTACTGACAGACAGGAGCCAGACAGATTAACTCAATTATTCTTTGATTTGAGTGAATGAAGAAAACAATACATTTCTCATTTAAGCCTAATCCTGTGTGGGAGTAGCAGAAGCAGAATACTGCTTCTCAGGTGGGGAAACCTGAGATGAGGAAAACAGCAGAGCGCGTAGGGCTAGAAAATGAATTCCCGGGCAGCAGGCATGTTTGCTCATCTTCTTTCATGCTCTCTACAGTCAGAGGGCTCCAGAGTGAAGAGAGCCGGCAGGTAGATAAAGGGGCCGAGAAGACTTTGAGGAAGACAAGAAGGAGTGATTGACTGACAGAGGAGAAGAGAAATGAAAGAGGCAGACAGGGTCTAGAAATCCAGAGGGTCAGAGGGAGTTTGCTTAGTGAAGCAGTAGAGATCAACCAGTGATGCACCCACGGCAATGCACGCTGCACGGGCTGTGACAGCCAACCCTGTGTATGGAACATTCGGTGACACATGTGGCCTTTGTCTTCCTCTGTGGCATCTGTTCCTTGGTCAACGGGCATCCTTGTTATTGCTCCGCTGAGCTAGCACCTCGCAGGAGACGCTGTCCGATCTGTGTCTCAACAGTGTGAACCATCTGTCAACACGTAACCATTTTTCAATTTCCTTTTCCTTCCCATAAACGCGGATCAAGAAATGCAAGGCAGGTGAGGAAAAAGCAACCGCGGTGTTTCTACAGTGGTGTGCCTGAAAGACAGGATCAGGCGCTGCTGCGGCAGAATTGGTGAAACCCCGGAACAGAGACAGCACACAGACCATAGCTGCTTAACATAGCACTGTCAGACTGCAGGAGAGAGCTGTCAGCATCAACGCCTATACCTTCACTGCCCTTCGCTCTGCTTTGAATTCACCCTCGCCTCACTCAGACTCATTGTGTCAGCTCCTGAAACCCGCTATTCTCTCCAGCCCTAAGCTAGACACAGAGAGCAAAGGGAAGCACAAGTCCATCTTTGGCTGCTGTTAGCAGAGAGAAAAACATTCCTTGTGTCATGGGAGTTTTCTCTCCTTTGTCTGTGGGCCACATCAAATCTCTCTCTTCATTGCGAATGTGGGATTGAATCAGTTTCCCCTTCCTATTTACTGGTGCTGTGGTTACTCATGAATAACTATAATTGAAGAGGGGGAGATAATATAGATATGATGAGAACAAAATAGAGAACAGTGTTCCGGAAACATTGAAATTGACTTGAGCAGCACCATTGCTTTCCTGGATCTTTTACTCTGAAAGGTGATGGAAGTTCATTAAAAAATGCATCACTGTATTATCACAAAAGGGGATGCCTGCATTTTGGCTAAAAAAGGGGGCCAACAGTGTTCCAGTTCACATGGCCGTAAATAGTTTGTGACAGGTTGAATAAAGTGGAAATCCTTAAACAACACCATGAAGGACATTTTCATAATTCCTCCTCCCATCAAGTAACATATGTTTTAAAATGGTAAAGGTTTAAATGTAGAGAGAAGCAGATAAAGTTCATCAAACTGGGGTTGCACTGTCTACACATGAGAATACCAATTTCTCACTGTGAATCTCAATCTCGGTTTTGGTCAAAACAGCCTATTTAATTGTGGTCCTCCATCAAGCAACAGCGACCTCCAACTCCTCCTGGGAGATTTTCATCAGTTCATTGAGCAAATAAAATATATAGAACACCCTGCCAACTTTATTGAAAGGAGGAAGTAGCTTTCTTTCTGTGTGTGCAGATGGAAGTGATGAAAAAAAATAATCTGTCGTCCCTGAATAAACTGACACTCCCACACATCGCCATCAAAGATTATGACCGACGGACGCCTAGCTGCCTGAAAATGTGTCATTGATTCAAATAGTTCTCTTGTATTGAATGTCAAATTTAATGTCCGCATCAAATGCAAGGAAGCAGTCCATTTACATAAAATCTTTGAAAATCACCCTTATTGGCTGGTAAATTATTGGCGATGCAAGACGTCTGAGGAGCAAAGTTCAATATCCATATGGGTTCAGCCGGTAATCTAAATAAAATTATGTAGAGCAGTGTGGTCTTCAGCAAATTATTAGTTTTACAGAAATGATAAATTGTACTAGAGTATCCTAAATCAAAGTTTATATAAACAAGCATTTACTTCTAACAGTGTTAATATAAATGCATTGGAGTGCTGTATTTACGTAGTGGCCTTCTATTAATAGCAACAAAAACTGGACAAAGAGAACATAAGAAAACTGGTGCATTGTTTCAATCAGGTTTAGCTAGTCAAGCTATTTTATTAAAAGTACTATATATGTGTACAGTTATTAGAACATAAGCACGATTCCAGTTGGGAGGTTACACCCTTTGACTTCCGTGGAAGTGTTTTGTGTATAAGTTGCACAGAAGCAGAGGCTTTTTAATTTTTTTCTTGGAAAGTATGCTGAGTGCGGAGGTGTTGCTGGTGAAAGAGCGGTGTCTTGTAGTCCTTTAGGACCCTGAGAATCACAAAAGCGCCTTTGGTTGGCAGTGTAGAGTAAGCGAGAGAAGCATAGACCTGGACAAGCGGGTTCAGCTAAGAAAAATCTGTTTTTATTGCTGTTACATAAAGATGGCATTGAACAGTTTTTCCCAATTTTTCCAATTAACCTGCTCCATGTTTTTGTACTGTGATAGGAAACCAGAGAACCCAGACAAACATGGGGTGAACATGGATACTCAACTCAGAAAGGTCCCCTGTCGGAACTGAACCATCTGCAGGCTTCTTTCTTTTTTAAATCTTATAATTACTTATTATTATTACATAATACAATGTTCCCCAGTCATTAGTCATGATTGAGAACCTAACAATTTTCCATGCATGTCCGTGCCATTCATAACCGATTATTGTCACCTTTTTACAACCAATAAAGTCACCTTGATTCTGACATTCCAGCTTTTTTGGTAAACCAGAGGTCTCCGGAGTCTTCTGGGTCCCCTACTTACTCCCAGAGATATCTCACACAAGTGTCCTGAAATACCCCATTCTGGTATGCCGGTGATGGGGTAGTTAGCTGCCGCAGTCTTTTGGGAGCGGCATGCTCATCAGAGCGGTATAGGAAGCTGTAGGTTGTTTGAATCTATGTGGTATTTTTAGTGCTTGAACTGTGGGCTCAGTAATGTGCAGTCTTGAGCTAATCACTTAACAGGTCCGCTGAGGCAGTGAACTCGCTGGAAGACTGCAGACAACACAGCCGCGTGAGAGGCAAGCAAATGTGTGCGTATTTGTGTGTGCGTGTGTGTGTGTGTGTGCAATGAGAATGACTGAAGGCTTTTGGCAGAACGAGGTCACTCTGTTCTACCAGGTGAATTTGTGTGTGGGTGGACAGGGTAAGAAGGTGTGTTTGTCTGTGTGTGTTTGTATGAGTTTTGTGTGTGAGTGTGAGTGTGTGTGTGATTCATTATCAGATCAGTATTAGTGTATAGGTGACCACGCTGAAGAGCAATGATTATTGAAATGAGAAGTCTAAGTATAACGAGCATCATCCTTCAGATAAACCAATTTGACTGCAGTTATAATCTGATGCTGATCTGTTTCCAACCACTGGGAGGCAGTTCGGTGAGGAAAGCAGAAAGTTGCATCAGTTAAACTACAATGATAAAATTTGAAGTCGAATTCAAGCTAGGTTCAATCAGTATAATCTGAAGAATTATTTAGATCAAAAAATAAAAAAAAATCCCCATCATTCGTTTTGTCTGTGTGAGGAAACCGGGCAACCCAGAGGAAAACTGGATAATATGGAGTCTCTGCAGAGAAAGGGCCCCTGTCAAATTGCACCACCGACCTTATTATTGGGGGCGGCATGGTGCAGGAGGTAGAGCAATCGTCTGTAGAACTGAACAATTCTGATTTAATTCCCGGCTCCTCCTAGTGTGTCAAAGTGTTGTTGAGCAAGACACTGAATCCCTTACTGCTCCCAAAGCGTTTGTGGACGGCAGCCATCAGCTCATGGTTCATCCCTGATTGGTTAATTGCAGAGAATGAATTTCCCCACGGGGATTAATAACGGGTAAATTAATATTGTTGTGAGACGGAAGTGCTAACCACTATGCTACCTGTAGTCAGCATTTATTATGTGATGAATAGAGTCCTCATGAAATAGCATACAGGCTGGGTCTCAGGATGGCTTTGTTAATTGTTTGATTAATAATTGTTTGATTAAAGATGTTTCTATTGTTGCTTTGTAATGGATACATTGTTTTCTGCGTCATTTTCACACGTGGGCCCGCAAAGACACCTGTTGCATAGCTGGAACCAGAGAAAGAAAAGAAAGGAGAGCCTGCGGGGAAAACTAATGTTCAGTGTGCTTTGTCCTACATTTTAACCAGGCTCTCCCCTTTCCATGCTGATGGCAGCTGCTTCTGGATGGATGGAGGATGTGCCCCAATCCTCCATGGACAACATTGCCCTGCTTGTGCTGTGGTGACCCCTTTCTTTCCTACATGGCCCCAACATTCACCATTGTTATTTATGAGCTTGCACCGGTGTGCTTTTTTAGCACACAAGCCAGTACGCTGCTTCTTTCAGCAGTAGGTAAATGTGAAAACCCAACGTGTTGCTGCAAAGGTGAGTCATCCAACGCCAAATTTATATGTAAATATATATATATATATATGTAAAAAAAATAAAATAAAAAACCCTTTTCAGCATTTGATTACATGGTTGAACCAAAATGAAACAATATTAACTATAAAGAGATATGTTTAATGATCACTTCACTTCCTGTAAAGACATACTTTATCACGTCATCGTGATTGATGGTGTGTATTTTGAATCAAACACATCCATAATTGCAGTAGCATGGAAATACTGTTTTGTGTGTCAAGTCTAATCACTGCAATGTCTCGGTAACGCACTGAGGAGATGAGGGAGCACTAAATGGCTTATACAAACAGCGTGTGAAAATTGTTGCTTTTTTAGGGCCAAAGCGTGTGAACAGCTGATGGTGTTTTGAATATTGATTGCCTTGTAAAGGCTGTGCATTAAGGACGATAGTAATGCACTTTCATCTGGACTAGTTCAGGCCAAGGAATTACAGTACATTCTTGGTTTTTTGGAAGTACTGTGCTCTTCATCAATTATCTTTAATTTTCTTCTTCTTTCGGCTTTTCCCTTCCGGGTTGCCACAGTGAATTAACTTTCTCCATCTAACCCTATTCTCTGTATCCTCTTCTCTCACACCAACCACCTTCATATCCTTTCTTACTACGTCCATAAATCTTCTCTTTATCAATTATCTTTAATACTGTCCTTTAAAAGCAAAACCACCCAACACTGACTGACTCCATTTTGGTTTGTTGATAAATCATCATTATTTTCAATAACAGTATTTGCGATTGCCCTTACACAGTGTTACATTGTTGATCACAGATTTTAATGTGCTCGCAAATATAAATGGGTTCAAGGAAACAGAAGTTGGACTGATATTTTGGGGGATACCCTGCCTGCATCTTCGGTGCTTAATAGCAATGCAAACAAATGTCTTATCCAGGTCTGTCTCATGCTGAAGCAGATCTCTTCATCTAAGTCTCTTCAAGGGATCCAATGAATATACAGTATTTGCCAAAGTCTCACTCATGATTCAACGGCCTTGTATTGCCCACCCCTCCTTTTTTTCTGCCCCTGAATATGTTCATTAACATGGCTGTTTTCTTTGGGAATTGATGAATGTCTGGCGTGGTCCAACCAGGTAGGCGTTCAGAGTGAGACTCAGGTATGAGAAGAACCAAAGATTTCTGTGGAGACACCTTGAGCGTTACATTACTGCTGATTCTTTTCCTTTTTTTCCTTTGAGGAGAGCTACCCATTTAGGCTATTCAAGCAGAGAATTATGGATGTAATCAGAGCTGGAGATAGTCATCTGGGCTGTATTTGTGATTAAATGAAGAAGACATAAGTTGGTAATTTCCTTATTACATGCTGTTGTGCTGAATAAGGGCCCTTGGGCTTTATTATCTGTTCTTTAAAATTAATGGCATCGGGGAGAACTTCTTCAAAGACCCATGTCAGTCCGCAGCAAGATTCCAATGAGTCCAAGGGCATGGTCAGCTGGGTTTTCAAAGTTAACATTCATGGATGTTAAATATCTTGTTTGTGATTATTGTATAAATTCACCACATTTAAGGTTGTTTGTATCAACACAGGGGCCAGCCTGGGGCAAATGTTAGCAATTCTGTGTCACAGAAAGAAGGTAACAGTTTAATTCTGACAGGGCTCCTTTCTGTTTGGGGTCTTCATGTACAGTCAAGACATGCAGTAGGTTCATTGGGGACCTGAGATTGCCCAGATGAGTGAATGGCTGTTTTTAATTGTAGCCCTTTGATTGAATGGCAACTGGACCAAGGTGAACTCCACCTCTCACTTGACAGGCTCTAGTCCCCACTATGACCTGAGAGCAGGATAAAGGGTATAGACATTGAATGAATGAATGAATGAATGGATGAATGAATGAATGAATGAATGAATGAATGACGTTTACATGCATGTCATTCTCAAAACAAAACACAAAATGACAGAGGAAGCAACTAATTTACCACAAAGAATGTAGGTGCAGTTGACATATACACCTTGTAGTGGCATAAAGATAAACAATGACTGGACAAGAACATTGTAAACAATATAAAATTCCAGTGAGGCTATTGAGGTATTGCAAAAAGGTGGTGATTAGATTAATACAATAATAAATAAAATGATGATCAGGTACAGACACACACATACAGAAAAAAAAAAAAACACCGCAAATGGACACTAAATGAAGTTTTGCAACACCTAAAAGCATCAAGATTGAGCAGAGTAGTCTTACCTATGATGAAGTGGAGATAGCTAATCTAGTAGCAATGCCTGGCTTCCCAAGACGGCATGCCATGGTTCAGGGAAGTGTGAAGGAGTCTTCATTATGCACAGACTCTCCCTCTCTCTCTCCCTCTCTCTCTGTCTCTATCTGACCCTGTTTTATTTCCTTCATGAGATACAAGCTCACCACAAAGACCTCTTGAATGAAAGGGGTGTTAAACAGACATTGATTTCTAACGGGGGAACTTTCTGTATCAGCATGGGGCTTGGCCTTAGTGGTGCTTTGGTCAAGGACACAATGTGGCGGAGCATCAACCGGACCGGTCTCTCTCCACCAGGCACCAAATGAACCGGCGCAGCAGGACTCAGGGATCAGAGAGCAGTAGGAGCCCACTTTCATCTCATGGGGATTAGAAGTCCCATCGGCGCAAACGTGTATATGCACTATGCTACACTCTAGGAGACATATCTACCTTTTAGCCACAAGCTCTACGCACTTCCCATTTCTGCTTCATGCTCAATTTCACCCTAAGGCCAGAAACATATGAGGCTCTATCTTCCTTGGGTGAGTTTTTTTTTTTTTTAAATAAACATGAAACCGTGTTTGGAGAGTTTCTCTTTTTTTTTTGGTGCAATACTGACGTAGTAGGCTGAGTCACTGCTTGGTTGATTATATTTCAAATGTTCAGCGTGTAATATTGCTGTGGGACACAGCAGGAGTGACAACCGAAAAAAGGCGACATGTGGTAGAGGGTGCGTGGTAGTTATAGAACACACATTAAACATGCATGGGAGCGGGGAAGGCTTCAGCAGACTGTGTCCACTCCAGTCTATTAAAATGATGATCCCACAGGGGGGAAGAGGTGAGTCAAAGACCAAGACCATACGGGAAGCAGGGTTGCGTGACAACTTGCGGAATTCTGGATCACCACCCATTTCACAACACCTTTGCGTTTTCCTCCACACAAGCTAACATCAACACAGGTAACACTCTTCACACTGACACATTCAATCTTTTTCTTTTCATTTACTCAATTTGTCACTGTTTTTCTTACCTCACATCCGTGGAGCAGGACCTGACATGTGTTGACAGCCCACATCCTCTTTTTTTAAATTTTATTTATTTATTTATTTATTTATTTTTCTGCCACACTACCTTACAGCTGATCACACCTCTCCGTAATAGCTGGTTTGTGTGTGTCATGTTGTGGAGTTGAGTCTTATTTTTCGTTTCAAAAAACAAGAAGAGGAATTACTTTAATCATGTCTGGATTCAACTGTATGTCCCCTCATCGATGCATGACAGTAACCTCATATGTTCTCCAGAGTCCCTCAACCCCTTTATTTCACAAGGGACTTGGCTTGATCTGCAGCGGTCCTGCATGACATACACCTTTGTGATTTCTTTTATAAATATTAAAGCTATTATTGTATCATGCCACCTATAACCATGTAGCTGTTAGTGCTACTGTTATAAATGTCCCTATCACACTCTTGCTTTTCTATTTCTCTGTCCTTCTCCGTCGCTTTCTCTTTTTCTACCCTAGTTGGTCAAGACAAAGGGCCACCCACATGGAGCTTCTATCAGTCCAAGGTTTCTGCCTGGTAAAAAGCAGTGTTTCCATGCCACTGTTGCCACATGCTTGCTCATGGGGAAATTTGGGGTTTCCTTAAATCATTTTAAATAGTCTGGTCCAGACCTGCTCTGCATGTAAATTGTCATAAGACAACTGTGTGGCGATCAGGGTCCATATAAATAAAATCTGAATTGACTTGACGTGACTTCTGGTGTACCCTGATATAGAAATAAAATACTTGATTTTGATTCTTTAAAGCGCACCGCCTGCACACATAAAGGCAGTTAGTTTTATTACCAAGGAAATTGAGTGAGATTTATGTCTAATTACTCCAGTCCAGCAGCAAATACATCATATGATATTGTCCATTTACTCAATAAAAATTGGACATCTTGCACTTGGTTTTACCTGAAAGAATAGACCTACGCCTTTTGAAGAGCGCCCTGTTAAGGTTGTGTTTTCTTAATCGATGCATTACCTGCTGAAAATGCAGCATCACATTCAGAATTATGCTAGAGTGGAATGTTAGCCAGGCCAACTGCAATGGACCCCTGGTCCAAAAGAATAGAGAATAGAATAGAAACCTTACCCTGGCACTGAGCTACACTGTGCCCACTATGCCTGGACAGCAAGCTCTGGGCAGCGAGCAGCTAATAAATGAGTAACGGCAGTCACATTAACATTTGGTGATAGACCAGGCTGAGGGCAAGATGGAAAGAAACCCAGGGAGTTCAGGCCTGTCTGTGTCTTATAAAACAGCAGGTGATTAATGTTTGATTCTTGCTGGCCTCATTCTTCTGTCAGGAGGGTGCAGAACTGATCTACAGAGTCGGCAAGTGTTAAGAGTGATGATACATGAAGAGACAGTAAAGAAAAATAGTTTGTGCTGTTTGGAAAAAGTTGAGCCAGCAATATGTTGCTCTCCTCATTTTAAAATGAAAGGGACAGAGATCTGGGCAGCGATGAGAAAAAAAGGACACCAGGGAACTCCCAGGTCTATATCCTCGCGCCTCCGAGCACCTGCACTATAACTGTTAACAGCTGCCTGCATCTATTCTGTCAGAATACAGTAGTTGCTGCATGATTTAAACAGCTTCAAAACCCCTCGACATGAGGAATGGCACAACTTAGCGAATGAAAAACAAAGGTCTTACTTAAAGCTTGAATATCCTGTGTGGAATATTTATTTAGCACACAGATGGTTTTATCTTGTGCACAAGAAGAGGCAGAAAATCTCAGTGGCCCCTTGGCGACTGGGTCCTATCCTTTTTTTTTTGTTTTAATCCGTAACATGTCAGCCGCCATATGTTGCCAGGTGTGTGACTCGCAAGTGGATGTCGAGGTTGAAAAGTTGTAACCACTAAGTGATTCTGACAGTTGCGTGACCAGGGAATAGAGCAAGTAAAGACCTTCTTCTCATAGGTGAGAAATATGCCCGTTCATACTTCACGGCAGACACTCATTTTCTTTTTTCTTTCTATTTTCCAGGGAGACTTCTTTACAGAGTGTTTCACTTTTCTTCCTCTGTCTACACTAAACTGAGCAGTTTTATTGTAGACCTGGAGCTATTTGAGTGTCCCTTAAGATGAAAAATGTGCTACAACAAAAAGCCTTTGAATATTGAATAAATATTTCATACTGACTTCAGAAATGCACCGTTCATTCCAAGGAAGAATAGCAACAATGCACTTCATAATAAACTGTAAATAAGGCAATGCCATCCCTGAAATCTTCAGCATTGCTTTAAAGTGAAGATAATTACAATTCACTATTAATTGAGAGGGACCCTGTGAGATCACATGTGCTCCTCATACATATTTCCCTCTAAATGGGAAAATAGTGTAACGGTGTGTGTAGTAAGTCATACTTTTTAAATTGTATTAATGTGTCAAGTTAGGTTCAAATGAAATAATTTAGTAACACTGGAGGGAGGGAGAGGGAGTTCCAATCGAATAAACGTCTAGGCAAACATGAACTCAGCAGGTACTGTCAACCAGAATGTTGACATACACTGCATGAAGCTTGCTACAACTATAATCTTATAGAAGTGACAGATTAGTACTTATGACAAGAAATGTCAGGCTTGTGCACTCACATACACTCATTTGCACACACACGAACAGACTCACACTAACACACAGTGGAATTCAGTGCATCTGCGCAGTCGCAGTTTAATCTGTGCATGTGGGGTGCATAGACAGGTGGTGTTGATTGACAGCCAAATCGCTCCTGTTGAAACACCCATTTGACAGAGAAAAGCACCAAATGCAAGAGTTAAAAGCCAGCCACAGAAATTGCCTCAGTGTACGTCACATGAAAGCAAACTTGAGTATTTTGTGCTCCTTTGAGAAGTTGAGTCGTGAGTGAAGTGCTTGGAAAAAATATCAGCCTTTTCTTTTCCTTCTTCTTTCAAAATGAGGAAACTTAATGCTCTTTGTGAGAGCCCAGTCGCCAGTCATTCGCGAACCTCTTTCAGGACCAGATCTCATGCAAATGTCAGTGTGGCAGTGTATTTTTATTCCATTCCAGATCTTAAGGAAAAGACAGAGCTCTTCCGCTGCACTGATCACTTCTGTGCCATGAGGGTGAAGGGGATAATAAAACTATTAAACTTATTGTTCTGCGGAACTAATTTAACATTTGGTAGCGGGTAATTATGTTTACTTTTAATGATGATCTCTACACTCTAATTTACACTCACAGGTCCTTGATGCTGGCTTACAATCTAGTCTCTTTGCTGAAAGAAGGCACGGATGAGTCTGGGAACATATCAAGAAGAGTGGAGGAATATGAAGATGACAGGGGGAGAGATGGAGAGGAGATTGTTCACAACAGCTGGAGGTCATCATAAAAGGGAGCGACACTTAACTGTTCTTTGCCACTTCCTGTTTCTCATAATATCCTCCTGTATCGGTCTAATTAACCCCAGGAAATGTAGTGCCATTAGTCCCAGTGTTAATATGAAGTGTGAAATACTTGGTCAAAAAAACATGTCACTGCTGCGATAGTAATGATGTGTAAGGAAGACAGTGAGGATCCAGGTGAACATACAACCTACTACAAAAGCTTGATGAGGAAGCTGATTAAGCTGATGTTTTCCATAACATTTGCGTCAGGTGATTGTTTAAAAGAAGCAAGCATGACAAGCACAGTAGTGCAGAGACAAATCTGAAGATATGCTTGGGTTGCATATGTGTTGTCTAAGTTTCCTGTCTACACTTTCCGGCATCACAGATTAATGACTTCTGAAGAACATTTCAATTCATCAACAAATGTCTGAAACACTAGATCTGGGCAGAGCTGGACTTGTAGACTAGTGCCTTGCCACTGCTGTCAAAGCCTGTATAAGAAAAGTAATACTTGTTTTCAGTCAGTTGGGTGAGTTAGCCAGAAAGAAAAAAAAAAACAATATTTGAAATGTTTCAGTAGTTTCTGGGTAATGGTTCCAAAATTCTTTAAAAAACAAAAGATCTTGCATCTTGGCTCCTGCAAGTCTGACAGTTTTTTTGAGGAAAAGTTTGGGAAATGGCATGTCTTAAATTGGACAGAAAATAGGAGCTCCTCACTGCAGATGGGCTGCCATTGTCATGCTTGTTTGTTTCCCTTTTCCTGCAAACTCTCTTTGCACATACGTTTGTGCAAACCGTCTGCCATACAGGTCCTGTGCGACTTTGCTTCAAGAGCTCTTAGTGGCTGTCTTCATCAGTTCAAGATTTGCTGCAGAAAAACATCCTTAATTGGTACTGCGGGGGAAGGGAAGCAGAAGCGTCCTCATGCTTCAGCACATTTCAGGGAAATAAAAAAAAAGAAAAAACATGCCTTTGAATGATCAAGAATTGCATTCCACTAAACATCTCTTTGCCTAATTTGCTATATCAATCTGTAGCTGGAGTAATCACTGGATGATTCAGGTTTGCTGGTTTTTAATCAACACTTTGCCAAAAACAATACTAAGGTCAGCACATAAGCAGATACAGGACTAAACGCCGCTATGGTGCTGTTCCATGAGTTTATCTGAGAAAAGCCGAAGGATTCACTTCAGAGTGTATAGATAAAAACAAAGAACTTTTGAGCTAATGCTACAATATGCATGAAGATAAGGAGTTGTGTTTGTCAGCTATAGAAGCAGCAACAGCAGCGCTAACATCAAGGACAAAGCTGCCAACACAGCCTAAAGCTGGGACTGTTAGTCAGCAGTGAATAGTGTCGTCCACAAGTCTCCTGACACTTTCGCACAATGTTGAAGACATTATTAGGTGGGGAAAATATATAAATAGATAAATAGAAGGCATTGGAGAACCAATCCATACCAGGGGCAGTGACAGCTGCTTATTTTTTAAATGCTATCTTAGCAACAACATGTTCATTACAGAATGCCTCTGCCACTGTCACCCAAGAAATTCTTTTAAAAACTCTGTTTGTGGATGCTTGCCCAATTTATGGCAGGAATTATTCAGTACTCAGGGCTCAGGGTTATTCACCTCTTCTGAATTGCATAGTGCATCAATACATTTGCAGTTACTCTCATTGTTGGAGGAACATGTTGGAGGATTCATCAGTTTTCACATTTGTTGTTGTTGATTCTTGCCTTTGTCTAATAAGCAGCATTACATTCAAAAATATATTCCCAACTCTATGGTACTACAATATTGGCCTGGTTGGAGCAAAACATCAGTACTGAGAATTACCTGTGTATGACATCTAACAGGCTACTGACACATAGTTTCAAATCGCATTTCTGTATGTTTTCCAGTTCCGTTATGACAAAAATAATTGTTTTTCTCATGTTTGCTGCAAGTTCCAGGATCTTCTCACTTACTGCTCTGTGACAGGGATGAAGCCTGGGGGCCCAAAAATAAACAAAAACCCCTCAAGTTATTATTAATCAAACGCCAGGTAGTCTAATAAGCTTTTATGAAAATAAATAACTGAAGTTTTTCATTTCCATTTAAAATGACATTGTGGTGAATGTTTTTAAAAGAGATGTTTACAAAGCTTTGGCATCAGCCGCCTGGCAAATGTTTAACAGTGTTATTCAAATGACAACAAGGATAGAGCTTATCTTTATTCCAAAATGTATGTGTTATTGTTGCACTTTCTAATTAAGGAGACTGCTCATTATTTTGATCTTGTGTTGAACATATAAATTGAAGTGGAAAATGTCACACATTGTTTTCTAATTGTGTTTTTAATGATTTATTAATTATTTCTTTAAGAGTTGGAATAAGGAGAAATCAACATACATACATAGAAAGACAGAGACAGACAGACAGACAGACAGACAGACAGACAGACAGACAGACAGACAGACAGACAGACAGACAGACAGGCAGGCAGGCAGGCCGATAGATAGATAGATAGATAGATAGATAGATAGATAGATAGATAGATAGATAGATAGATAGATAGATAGATAGATAGATAGATGGATGGATGGATGGATGGATGGATGGATGGATGGATGGATGGATGGATAGATAGATAGATAGATAGATAGATAGATAGATAGATAGATAGATAGATAGATAGATAGATAGATAGATAGATAGATAGATAGATAGATAGATTTGCCGCAACAGTCCTCTAAAAAATAATGTATCAGCCACATAAGGCAAGCCCTACAACTTTAACATTTATTTCAGCTGGATCAACGGCTCTCAGAGCCCACTCAGGTCCATCAGCCTCTCTGGTTACAATCGTGCACGGTAATATTTCACACGGTCCTGTCAATATCCTCAATCGCTGAGTTTGTCCCACTTAAGTGCTGCGCTCTGCTGCAGCAGGACAGGATCCGCATGAGTCAGAGTGGCAGAGCTGCGTTCAGGACCTTGTGTTACCAGGGAAAGGAAATAAGGAAGGAAACCTCACATAAATGTTGTGTCGCAAACATTACAGTCCGGTCCATTCCGGCAGGCAATTACCCCATTTTGCAGAGGCCACTATAAGGAAGCTTCTGCACAAGACGGCTGACAGAAATGGCCTCTCTTATAAATTAGAGGAAACATGGGGGGGGGGGGTTCTTCCCCCTTTTCTACACTTTGCACTGTCAGGGTTGTTTGCAGCTTGTGTTGTTTCTGAGGGGCTTTGAAACCTTAGCTTCTGTTGTTACTATAGCTTTAGAGACATTTCGCAGCCCATTAGCTGCTCTTTCAGCCCTGAATTCTACTCAAATCCAGCAAAAAGAAATAGGGTTATGGGAGTAGACCGAGTAAAGTAGCAACTAAAAAGTCTATCTGAATTTGTATGTTGTACAGTCACTTGCATTAGTGATTATGAAACATGATCTGTACTAGGCATATTGATGTTTTCAAAATAAGATCTCTGACATTGGCAGTCCTGGGGGTAAAAGGTAACTTTCTAAATTTGACCATAAAAAGCAATTCATGTGCTTTACCAGATGCTTAGCTGTAACCTGTAGTCCCTAATATAATCAATGTAGCTTTTAGCAAAAAAAAAAGAAAAAGGAGGCACTCACACACACCACAACCAGGAGAGATCAGAGCTAAAAGCAGGTCATCAGGTTATTGTAGCCTAATCAGCACTACATGCATTGTCCAGTTTATAGTTTGCTGATGTACACTGTGGTTTGGCCAAGACATTGTTAAGGGGGTTTCCAAAGCAGTTGATGAGGCTGAACAATTTGCACGGTTGGCAGAAAAACCATAATCAATCCAGAGATTATAGATAAGGCCACTAAAAACCAGCCAAGCACAGCATTTTCTCTCATCGCAATTACACCTTGCCCTCCCACTTCAGGTAAAGCCAATTAAACTAGAAGAGTATGAGCAGCAACTTCACAGTGAAAAGGCCTGGAAGATCACTCCAAATACTCTCCGTCACTGCAGATGGGTGGGTTACGGGAGGGTTTTCAGGCTGGGAGGCTGTCCTGGAAAAAAATGTCCTAAGAAAGAAAATGAAATGAGCAGTGAGGGTATTTCTTAATCTCTATCTTAACTACATTCAACAAGCAATTCACTCATGAGTGGAGGTATTACCCTGTGACAGATGCTGCCCGGAGACATACAACTTAGTTGGGTTTTTTAAGTGTTAAATAATAGCTGGGTAAATTGATATGGCCCGGATGTTGAGAGGGGACATTCCCTGGCAGGGTGTTCCACATTTACAGCCGCCTGATTTGCATCTTTTTATTGAGCTACATAACAGGTTCTCTCTCAGCAAATAGTAGAGAATTAACTCCATAACCTTAACATGTGTATGTTTTCCCATAATTTAACATGAAACAATATATAATGCCTAATACTGTATGTTTGTGCTCTTCTAAACAATAAATCCATGAAAATAGCTGGATGGCAAAAGCGACATATGCTTTGATGCGTGATGCGCACTTTGGATGGCTTCTTCTTCTTCTTATTTCGGCTTTCCCCTTCAGGGGTCGCCACAGCGAATCAACTTTCTCCATCCAACCCTATTCTCCGTATCCTCCTCTCTAACACCGACTACCTGCATATCCTTTCTCACGACATCCATAAATCTTCTCTTTGGTCTTCCTCGAGACCTCTTGCCTGGCAGCCCCAATTCCAGCATCCGTCTACCCATGTATTCTCTGTCCCTCCTCTGTACATGACCGAACTATCTCAGTCTGGTTTCTCTGACCTTCTCTCCAAAACACCTAACATGTGCTGTTCCTCTGATAGACTCATTCCTGATCCTATCCATCCTGGTCACTCCCAAAGAGAACCTCAACATCCTAATCTCTGTAACCTCTAGTTCTACCTCCTGTCTTTTGGTCATTGTAACAGTTTCTGGCTACATTTTATAAATTGACCAAGGCCACAGAGACATTACCTGAACCTTGCACCCCACCCCAACACTCAGCTGATTTTCAGTTATTTTATTACTTCTCTCTTTATTGTCTGCCATCATGAAAAAAAAAACAAAAACCAACAACTAAACACATTAACATAATGTGACTACTCAGCAGTACAGAAAACCGACACAGTGTGGGGGAAGATGCGGGACACATGCAGATGAAAGACAGTGTTGTGGTTAAAACCAAGGCTAATATTTAGTTTGAATAACCCTCTCCCTATTGTGGCATCTCATTCTATTTTCATTTCTCAAAACTAACAGGACCAGAAAGAGACTATAGTGTCTCCAGCTATGCAACAACTTCATCATGTGGGCTCCTATGAGCAGCAGATCATCTTTTCCTCTGCCAGCAGATGGAGGTTACCTTGAAAAAGAAATCCCAAGCACTTGATCCGAAGTCTGACCTTAACTCCCTCCTCGTCAAAACAAGAGGCGGCAGGTACACAACAAGCTGCGGTTTTCTCGATGAAAATACCACATGCAAAAATGATAATACAACACCGATGTGGTAATAAACAAAACAATAAAAACAAAAACAGTTATCCCAACATGATGTCCCACTGCATTTGAGGCATCACCTGATGGCCAATTTTGCAATTTTCAAAACAGGTTGTTACCTGCAGCCTCACTGAAATGAGATGAATTCAAAATAAACATGTATTTCAGAAGAGCGTGGTTTCAACATAGAGGTTGAATGAGCTATAATAAGACAAGGAAAAAAATGCTGTAATAAACGCGATAGTCAAAAGGGGGTAAATTGAGTAAGTAGGTCGGGGCAAAACACGGTCACAGAAAATAAGATGAATTTACATTCTGAATGGCCACATGGGTCTGCGAATGCTCCTTTCGTAATAGCTTCTGTTTGGCTGTGACATACACTGTGATGAGAGGAAATCACCAAAGTGTCTTAATGATGCCAAGGACTTTTCCATCTCAGTGCTCTCCTGCAGAGCTTCACATCTGACGACAGTTCCCTCCATGGTGACACAAACAGCTCTCCCACCAATGGATCTTAATGAATGAAGTTCGGGGCTCTGCCACAATCCATGCTCTCCGGGCAGAGCGCTATCAGTCTTTGTCTTGTAACCAGGCAGCACCATTAACTGGGATAAGGTTTGTTTTCTCTCTTGTACTTATTATCACCCCAAGCAGTTGGATTCTTCAAACACTTATTTCTGATATCTCTCTTGCTCTTATGGTCACTCAATGAAACACAACAGGATTGCAGGATATTGCATTTGCACGTTGGACAGAATTATGTACATCATGATGGGTGGTATTTATTCAGGTCTTGGTCCCCCAGCTGGGTGACGGAATAAACCAAAACACTGGTGGAAACTCTTGACATGCTGCTTCCTCCCTGTTGTCTGTCCTTGATGCGTCCTCTCACTGTTTTGCCTCCCCTCAAATTCATCGCAGACACTTACAACATACACTTACATGCATACATACAATGTATGTATGCATATGTTTCATGAAAAAACCTGGAAGTTCTAAAATGGACAATTCTCAGCCTTAATACACAAAAAATATAAACACAGATTAGATGGAAATTATCATTTATAGCCCGATGTGTCAGGACACGCTTGTCTGTTTACATTACGTGATCCAATCAATTTTGAATTGCATCACTGTTGCCAAATCATATAAAGGAGACAATAGTCAACATGTGGTACCTACTGGGAATATACCTTATATTCTACACAGAATTATCAATTCATGCAGTGTCTCATACATACAACTTGAAATTACAGATAATCGGGCATTTCAGCAGCATAAAATTTTTCTTGAGTTTTTTTTTTGTGCTTTGTGAGCTCTTTAACTGCATCCTCTACTCTAATGTCCTAAGTACTATGTTTGAAATTATTGAAATTATGAGAATTTTTATGAAAAACTGTGACTACTGGAGCTCCGGACTAAACTGTTATCTCAGTACCTTAGTGTCATATAAACATTCCCCCCGGACAGAATTCAACCACCTGATCGTCATATTTCAAAGGGTTATGTGGTTGTCACAGGCATAATTCACATTACTGATTGTTTACGGTAAACATGCAGCTAGGTCAGGTAGCAAACTTGCACTGCTCTCAATGGGTCTTTGACACAACTTGGACCACACTCTTAAAGATGACTCACGGAAACCCAGTATTCCCGCAAGAGCTTAGGAGACACTGGCAAGTAAAAACCGCCCTTTACACTTAAGGCGCACAATGAACACATACTGATAAGTACAACATCATGTAATCATTAGACTAAGTGGATAGTGTATTAAATTTCAAATATTTGAAAAAAAAGGCATTACAAAATCAGATTCTGGGCTAACTGGTCTAAAGTGTTTGTGTGTGTGTGTGTGTGTGTGTGTGTGTGTGTGTGTGTGTGTGTGTGTGTGTGTGTGTGTGTGTGTGTGTGTGTGATTCAGTATCAGATCAATATTAGTGTATAGGCGACCACACTGAAGAGCAATGATTATTGAAATGAGAAGTCTAAGTATAACAAGCATCATCCTTCAGATAAACCAATTTGACTGCAGTTTTAATCTGATGCTGATCTGTTTCCAGCCACTGGGAGGCAGTTCGGTGAGGAAAGCAGAAAGTTGCATCAGTTAAACTGCAATGATAAAATTTGAAGTCGAATTCAAGCTAAGTTAAATCAGTATAAGTGTGTGTGTTTTTCGGCTCATATAGTCTCAGCATATCTCTTTCAGATAATCGGTTACAATTTGAGTTAACTGAAAATATATTAATGAATGAATTAATTAATTTAATTTTTCTATATTTATCTGTGTGTGTGTTTTTCTGTGTGTTGGTGTCTGTATGTCTGTTTCTGTGTTTCGGTGTCTGTGTGTGTACCGTCAAGTGGTGACAGCATATCTCTTCTAGATAATCAGTAGCAATTTGAGTTTTCGGTAAGAGGTTTGTGTATTTATCTTTCCATTACATGCTTATGTGTTTGTGTGAGTGTGTGCATATGGGTACCTAATGTTTGTGTAAATTGTTATTACTGTTTCTTTCATATTGCACGTTTTTACCGATTTGTTGTTCAAACACATTGCTGTCCCAGCCCATTGTCGTAAATGTGAATTCTCGTGTAGTCATCGTGGCTCTCAGCTCTTTTAGATGATCAATAACAATTAGATTTCTGCAATAAGTTTATTTACGTACTCATGAATGTATTTATTTATTATCTCCATATGTAAATGTTTGAGTGTGTGTTTGCCTGTGTGTGTGTACTCAACATTTATGTGAATTATTCTTATCATGGCGTGTGTTATCAGTTTTCTGTAAGAAGTTTATTTATTTATCTATACATTATATTTTTATATGTATGTGTGAGCGTACACAAAGGCAGTACTCAATTTTTGTGTAAATTGTTCTTACTGTTTGTTTTATATTGCACTGTTTCACTGATTTGTAGTCCAAACACATTGTTGCACCAATTGATTGTGTGTGTGTGTGTGTGTGTGTGTGTGTGTGTGTATGTATGTGCATATTTGTGTGTATGTGTGTGGAGAGAGCAGTGCACAGGAAGGAGGACAGAGATTACATAAATATCAAGAACTTCATAAAGAACTGAAAAAAAATGTAAGGAAAATTATCTGATACCAGTACTTCTTACGGTTATTATTAACACATTGTAGAATAGACAAACTATGTCTGAGATTAAAACAACGGGATGGAGAAGCCAATTGGGAATCAAAACCTACATTAATATCAGATGAGTTCTTCACTCTAGTACCAGCTGCTGAGAGACTGTGGATTTCATTAATTTCTTTCTCTGTCTCTCACAGTGGTTCGTACAACGTGCCAGAGATGCAAAGCCTAAAACTCAAACTGGACACAAATGTTTTTTGAAATGCAGAAAAAAAAAACTTGAAACATTTATCATTTCCTTGCAAATTGTTTCCACTACATTGATAAAGGCATCTTTTAAAAATATACATATTTTTTGAATATCAACTTAATTCTCAATTTCTTGCATGATTGTGGTGCAAACTTCCAGAATCCTCTAACAGCCTTCCGCTGCATGAATACCAATGAGTTCCACTTTCTCTCCCTTAATTCAAGTTCAAATATATCTTAAAAGCCTCTCAACTTTTTTGACTTGTTTACAAGAGGCAAACACATCCCCTATCTGAAAGAGTTTTGCTTGCAGAAAGCCCGCCTGCATCCCCACAAGCCCTCCCCATGTATATCCCAACACAACTTCGCTCCACACATGTTCAATTATTCATCTCCCTCTGTCAAAAATTCATCCTTGCTAGTACTTGCCAGTATCCCCCACAAATTGGCAGCCTGACTCATATTTGGCATATGGTGTAGAGCAGTGCTGCTTTTCCTTGTCTTTTCAGTTGGCCTGCAAATATTTCTGAGAAACGAGGGGGGAAAAAAGAAAAAAAAGGAAAAAAAGCCAGAAACACATATGCGCAGTCACATGCATGCAAGCTAATAATGTTTGTCTTCTGTAAATAAAAAAAGCTTCAACCTTTGTGAATGTCCAAAATCACCCTGCAACAGGTTTCATGCTGAATCTCAGAACACTACAACAAAATGTAAACAAATTAATCCCAATACTAATATTAAAACGACTGATGTGATAAATATATTTATCTGTCAAAATAAGAAAGAGGTGCTGCGCAATGGTTAGGAGTTCGGCTTCACATCAAAAAGGTTTTCCTCCCACTGTCTGAAAACATGTGGGAGTTTCAAAGGAGACGGTAAATTGGTCAGATGTGTGAATAAGAGAGTGAATGTTACATGTCTCAATATGATGTGTGAATGAATGAGAGAATTACACAAATGAAATGTCAAAAAAGGAAGTTAATTTTTTTCTTGTCGGGAGGGAAAAAATTCTTTCAATGAACCTGCTGCAGAGGAAACTGGGGGGGCCAGAAGAAACCCAAACAAACAGGGAGACAGGCAGACACCAGACAGATAACCATGAGGATTGAACTGGGAACCTTCTTGCTGTGAGGTTGGACTCCTAACTGTTCCAGCACCACGCTGCCTTAATTAGCATCATCATGATCAATCAAAGGGCTTCCTTGTGCTTTATAGAAATCTCTTTGCTTAATAATTAACTAATATCATAACTATAATCAGCTACGTAATAGCTCACCAATATCAAATATGTTGATAATGAACAGAGCAGGTATGCTGCATGTTAAGAGGTAGACTGGTCTACAATTTTGCTACACAGGAACAACAGACCTTCTCGTCTACAGCCCTTTTTTTGGACCTTGAGGAGACATGGAATGCATAGGTCAGAAATTACCTGTGAAATGTCTCATCCTTTTTTTAATCAATTATGCACTGTAACCAGCAACTGGTTGAAACAAGAATGGTGTATAGATTTTCCCTCCACTGTTAAACAATTCTTTAGCGGATTCCAGTGTCTTGTCACTGTTCTACAGCTGGGTAGGCACTTTGGAGAAAGAGCAATTTATTTATTTATTTATTTATTTATTTATTTTTTTTTTTGTTTGTTTGTTTGTTTATCTATTTATTTATTTATTTATTTATTATTTTAACCTTCTCCAGGCAGATGTTGCAGATTTGTGACAGCCAAATATCAGATTTTTCCTGCAACTACAACTTAATTTGAGCCTGAGAGGGTTAAAACACCCTTTCAGGTATATTTCATTGCGAGTATGCCACAGCGGGATAGCCCGGTTATCCTCTAATGACAGACTCTCCAAACCAGATTATGCTTTTATGTTAACCAGATGTTTTTCCTGAGCACTGAGAGGATTGTCAGTGACAGTGCAACTCAATTATTGCTTTACCTTTTTGACTGTAAACAGGTATATGCATGACATATACTGTATGATATGATAAGTACTGTCACACTCATTGCTTCCTGCATTATTAGACTAAAAGCGTGTGGTCAGTAAAAATCTGTGTAACATGAAAAGAGGTCTGTCAATATATACACATGAAGCATTCATGCATGGACAACCCATTAAAAGAAAGACGTCATCAAAGCACACTAACCCAGAATAGGATTTGACTTGAGTTTATGACATGATATGATACTCTTAGTTCTGGGCTTAGAAATCTCTGGTTCAATACAAGTATAAGTCACAGGGGCTTTAGCTTTGTCTTGACATGGGAACAGTAACACTACCTGAATAAAACCTAGGAGGTAAAATAACGGGATATCACTCTCGTCAGTCAACATAACTGGCGTGTTTACTTTGATAATTTTGGTGATGAATGCCTTTTGTAGAGCTTTTCAGCAAGCCCTGCCAAATGATCACAGTTTGGATCCCAAAGCCACGTTCCTAGTTGGAGTTGGTCAGCAGAGCTGACATATGTTTCTACTTTTACACTTAGCTTTTCAATCTGTTCACTGTGGCAAAGCATGGCATGCCACTGTATTTTCATGTGGGCGAGTTTCCGGCTTGAAGGTAATCCTAAAAGCAACCAGGTTGCCATCAGAGTTAGTTAGTTCCAGAAATAGATACAGTGGCAAAACACGAACATAACAAAGCTGCAGAGCTGAAACAGACAAATGTATGTGGGGGGCCTTTAGTTAAAACAAACTTGGCTACCTATGACTTTCAATTAGGAACAAAATAAATAATCTTCAGCATTCACAGAAGCACCAGAGATATCCAATAGGTATCTAAGTGTCTGCCTGCAAACTCTGACCTTCACTTGTCATTCTCAAATAACTGCATTTAGAAGTTTGCACTAATTTTCGAATGTGTCATTAATTCAGTAAGGATCCCAATGGGGCTGCAGCCTATCCCAGCTGTCATAGGGCAAGAGGCAGGCTCGTCCTGGTTGCTAGTTGACCACAAGGCCACATTTACAGATATATAACCATTCACTCTCCAATTTAGGGTCTCCAATACACCTGCAGCATGTATTTGGAGTGTGAGAGGGAACTGCGGACCCTGGAGGAAGCCAACAAAGACGTAAAGAGAACATGGAGAAGCTACACCTTCTTGCTGTGAGGGAGAAGCACTAACCACTGAGCCACCATGCTGGCTAACTTGTCTATCATCATGGCCAATTGAACTTTGTCCATTATTGAACACTCCACACATTTGCCTTGGTAGCTCACTGATATGAAATTTGTCATTTTTGAAATGGGTAAAAACAATACAACATAGTAAAATTGTCTGACGCATATTGGCAGGATATATCCTTTGAGTGAATTGAAGACATCAGGACGTTTCAGTGATTTGCCTAAATTAGAAGCTAAGTATTACAGTTATTATCAGTGGTAGTAGTCGTAGTTGTAGCAGTAATAAGTCAACCATTAAAACATTAGTCTCAATTGTTGAAGAAAAGACAAATAAAGAGAGATAAGCCAAAAAATACCTTTAGGGCTGGGGAAAACTGTTAAGCAACAAGCTGGAACTGAACTTGTGTGATGGATCCATGACGCACTGATGCAACATCCCCATTTGCTGTGAAACGATCAGGATGAAGACTAAATGTATTTACACCATCATGAGTGACTGATTCCACCCCCTACTTCCTCTCTCTGTATATAGTATGTATGTATGTGTTGTTTGTGTGTGTCTGTCTGACACACATACACACTTCAGTCCATTCCCAGTGATTCATGTCTGGATTTGGTGATGAAACTGACTCAAAGCCAGGGCTTTTCACTGTGGTCTTACTGAGTTGCAGCTGTTGATGGTGTGACTTTAGACATTTCTACCCCAGGACACCAAAAGCAGCAAAGTGTGTTTCCTTGAGAGGATGCAAGAGGTAGAAAACTGGAACTCGGATTTTTATTTTCCTTTTTCTGTATATTTGGCATATTACAAGCTGGGGATAGACCCTGGACTCAGGGACACAAGATGATAACCGTAAAAACCCGGTTCTTTCATTTATTCATCGAGAGATGCTCTATGTTTTCCTGAACACAGAGTGCATGCAACCTTATCAGTTCTCTTTAATAAACAAAGTTATATATTTATTTTTAAATTCAGGTTCACCTGCACCTTTAGGCAAGGGTTTCCGTTTTTCCCACGATCAAACTATCTGTTCAAGCAAATGATGATGCAGACACTTACATACTACAAAATAAGTTCGGAGTAATACTGTTCTTTTCTATTATTAATCTGCACAGTGCGTGACAAAACTTTATGAAAAAAAAAACAAAAAAAAAAAACATGAGTCTTAATGTCATTCTGCAATGCATGGCAAAGGGCAATCAAATTGCTCAAGAAATCTGGAGGGGTTTACTCACACAGACACACCCACACACACACACACACACACACACACACACATACACACACACACACACACACACACACTCTCACACGCACCACACACACCACACACACACACATACAGTGGGTATGGATTGGGATACATGTTTACATACTGATGCATCTTGACACAAATCCTGTTGCAAATTTGTTGCTTACAACTGGAGAGAATTTTCAGCTAATACATAATATATTTAAATCTTATCGAATTGAACAAACGAGTTTGTCTAGAAAACTATTAACCAGGGAGCAAACATGTATTTACAAATATAACACAGGCACAAGCAATCAATTATTCATAAAGTGAAAGCTGGGTAAGTGGGATTCTTCCCGGGTGAGATGCTACCATAATTGGAGTGGGCCTACAGGAGTATTGGCTGTATGTGTGCACATTTGCGTATGTGTCTTACCACTGCAAACATGCACGCACACACACACACACACACACACACACACACACACACACACACACACACACACAAAACCCCCATGCGCCAAACTTCTCCCAAACACGTCAAGAGAGGCAGTCAGCTTATTACTGCCTAATGAGTTGTCTGATGAGTGCCAGATAGGAAAGCCTTATTGTCATAAGCTATATGTTTATTTTGATTAATTGTTTCACCAAACTGAGGTAGAATGACACGGGGCATTCATGTTTTGTGGTAATGGGTCACTAAAGAGGCAGATCACACTGTCAGCTCTCGCTTTAAGAAATAAACTGTGCTCCACGTTATCTTGAGCTGAAGCAAAATGCACTGTAAATGAATATAATGTGTCATCTTCTCCCTGTTCAGCCCTCAACTCCACATGGTTCGATAAAGACAGTCTGATCCACACTAATGTTTGCTAATGACCAGCCACTCTTAGAGCACATGGCTAGGGTTGTGAGGGCTTGTCTTTGTATAGGCTCATTTCATTTCTTTTTTTTATTCCTTCCTCTTTCTCAAATTATCTTTTATTTTCCTTTGAGCGAGTAAAGGGGAATTTATCGTCTAAATGGTGCAGACATCTCATCGGAAAGGCAAAGCAAACAAAGGTATTATTTTTGAATAAGATCAATCCGGACTTCAAGGTTTGTTGGGAAATCTCCTTGTCGTCACTTGACTTACCTATGTTCCAAAAATCTGTTTTTGTTCTGCCACTTGAGAATTTTAAATGTTAAACTATTCTTTCCATTTGCTCTGTTTTTCAGTCTCTGCATTTTGATGCTGTTGTTTTTTTCTGTACTTGTTTGAAGGAAAGGCAAAGTTGTTTTACTTGCTTCTGAATGCTGTAACATAATGCTGGGCTACTGCTGACCAATTGTGTGACACCGAATTAAGTAATCAGGTTATGCAGTGATTATGCAGTGCCCACAGGGATGGACTGCGGTTGTGTGTGCATCGGTTTGTGGCATTTTGGCAAATGATAGGTCGTTTCTTATGGAATCTTCTGTTTTTTGCTATGTTTGCATCATTCAATGATTTATATTCTTCATAGCAATGTATGACTGATAGAATAGATAATATCCCTTCTATGAGCTGCCACCTTACCTTGGTGGAGGGGTTTACATGTCCCAGTGATTCTGCGAGTTATGTCGTCAGGGACTTTATGCTCCTGGAAGGGTCATCCAATGAACCTCGGATCCAGGAGGAGCAGTGTTGTTTTCGTCCTGTTCATGAAACATTGGCTCGGCTCTATACCCTCGGCAGGGTCCTTGAGGGGGCATGGGAGTTAGTCCAACAAGTCTTCATGTGTTTTGTGCATCTGGAGAAGGCATTTGACTGTGTCCCGCGGACAATCCTGTCGGGAATGCTCCAGGAGTATGGGGTACCAAACCCAATTATACAGGCTTTTCGGTCCATGCGTGATCGGTGTCAGAGCTTGGTCCGCATTGCCGGTTGTAAATCGGATCCGTTTCCGGTGAGAGTTGGACTCTGCCAGGGCTGCCCCTTGTCACTGATTCTGTTAATGACTTTTATGGACAGAATTTCTAGGCACAGCCAGGGCATCAAGGGGATCTGGTTTCTGCCTTTGCAGATGGTGTGGTTCTATTGGCTTCATCAGGCCATGATCTCCAGCTCTCACTGGCATGGTTTGCAGCCGAATCAGGATGAGCATCAGCACCTCCAAGCCTGAGTCCATTGTGCATAACTGGAAATAGGTGGAATGCCCACTCCGAGTCGGGGAAGAGGTCCTGCCCCAACTGGAGGAATTCAAGTATCTCTGGGTCTTGTTCACGAGTGAGGGAAGGATGGAGCGGGAGATTGACAAGCAGATTGGTGCGGCGTCTGCATTGATGCAGACTCTGTACTGGTCTGCTGAGTGAAGAGGGAGCTTCGCCTTCTGACTCAGCTCTCAATTTACCGGTTGATCTACGTTCCCACCCTCACCCATGGTCACGAGCTATGGGTGGTGACAGAAAGAACAAGATTGGGGATACAATAAGCTGAAATGAGTTTTCTCTGCAGGGTGGCCGGACTCTCCCTTAGAGGTAGGGTGAGAAGTTTGGAAGCCCTTATTTATGACATTTGGTTATACATGCAGCACATCAGTGGATTTTGACCACCACATTTAGCCCTATCATGGATGAACCATGAGCAGTAGACAGCCACAGCAGCGCCAGGGCAGCAGTTAGAGGTTCAGTATCTTGCTCAACAACACTTCAACAGACTAGGAGTACAGGGACTGTACCAGGACTATTTGGCAGATGCTATAGTTTGTCTTCACTGTCAAACTATGTTCAATTTCAATCAGAATCACTCTCACTGTCATGATGTGGTACTGCTGTACCATTGTTAGTAAGTGGTTAATTTAGCCTAAAATTATTCTATAAACAGAAAACTGGAACACCTTGGAAGGCTGGTATCATAAAAAAAGTACTTTTTATCACATCGTCACATTATAACAGACTTAACCTAGATGCAGAAAAATTATGAATTTGGGTGAGATGCAATTACTTAATAAGTACAAGTGGTTTTACACACACACTCCAACCCTGTGATGTAAAAAAAAGCTGTTCTTCCCATTTCATACCTCACTGTGATCAAAAATACATTGATCTCTGAAATCTTCTACCTGACAGGTGTTCAATGATCATCTGATCAGGGGCAAGAGTGATTTCTTTTACTCAGGTAAGGACACATCTGTTGCCTTCACCTTATTTGCAAACAATACACGTTAAATCAGTCCCACAGTGCAATGTGATTAAATTCCAATCCCAGGCACTGACTTCATACAGCTGATATTGAAACAGTTTCCCTGGAGGCAGAGCAAACTGAATTGGCTCACTCTACCCTAATGGAAATGCACTGAAGTTGCAACCAATTAGTAGGGGTAGCCCGGTGGGGGCATTTTGTTCCAATACATGTATATGGTGTATAGGAATGTTTTGATATTTCTGTGTATGGATCAACACTAATTCATGTGCTTTATACACATTTTTGTCCAGAAATGTTGTCCTCCACTTAATTATCAGGTCAAAGTTAATATCCCGGCACATGTCGCATTCAGAGGCAACTCTGCAGACCAGTAAGACTCACAGTGATGCATTCTCACAGGTTTTATTTCTATTTTTTCTGAACAACACATAGATACAGAAAGGAGGCCATGTGGGGCAGGGACATTGGGGTGCGGGTCCCTGCTGGGATGAATCGGTATGACACAGCCAGATGTTTAGTAAAAGTGTGAACCTCCAATTGGAACTGAGGGAGGAGTTGACATGTGCTCCTGGATTTTAGGCAACAAAGTATTTTTGCTGTAGCCCTCTCAAAGCTCCATAGGAAGCACATCCGTTGTCATAAGCAATTCATATTAAGCTGACAGCATACATAGAGGTGTGTCCTCGCAATCAGTCGGTCATACAGACTAAATGTACGGACAACAACTGTAAGTATGTGTGTATACTTCCATATTAATGCATGGAATACTTCACAGAACAAAGAGCTCAAACATGGTCGTCTGTCAGTTTTTTTTTCGTTCTCAGAGTAGATCATTGGCACACCCGCACAAACACACACACACACACGCACACACACACACACACACACACACACACACACACACACACACACACACACACACACACACACACACACACACACACACACATACACACAAGGCACAAGGCACAAGGCCAGTCCATAAATGCGCCAGGGGATTCACTGAATTCATTCTTTGTCTTCTGTGATGGTTATTCTGTACTTTCAAGATTTGGGTGGGGATGTGGCCAATCCAGAAGCCTTGGGGAAAGCCATGTGGACAAGGGGAAGACATGCAAACTGCGCACTGAAAGACACTGGGTAGTATGCTGTGAGGTGGAAGCACTACACACTATGCCACCATGCTCATTGAAGACCTTGAGCGTGAATGAGAGAGCAAATGATTTGATAACTCTAAATGTGGCCCTGTGTTTGACTGGCATGACTGACTACCTCTTGCCTAATGCCAGCAGGGATTGTTTGGGGTTTCCAAGTATCCCCATGACTAGCCACAGAGGATAATGGATTTAAAGAATGAATGAATCTTCATTCGCATAATCTATCTTAACATTCTGCAGGCTCATCAGGATATGCTGCGGCTCGCCATTATGGAGCATGTGGCAGCATAGAAAGCAATCGACTATGATGACAATACATTGTCCATGGAGTCAAAGAGACAGGCAGCTGGTTGTTGATGGTAGTGGAGTCACAGATTCAAATGTCCGGTCTGTGACAAAGTCTCCTGTTTCCCTCTCTGCTTGCCTGTCCTCCTCCATCTAATCACATTACTCACTGGGCTGAACTGCATAAATGTCTGCCATTAAAAGCAGAGACAGAGGGCCCTGATGACATCAAATGTCAGTTGGACTGCAGAGGGCAAATGCTGCTTAGTTAGACTCCTGTGAATCTGCAAAGGGCAGGGAGAAGATGATGAAGATAAAAGAAAAAATAAACATAGGGTTACCAATTCTACCTGTTTTTTTCCTCTACCTTTTTTGTCATTTTTTTGTCACATGGTTGCATGTGGCAAATTAGAAAATGGGAAAATGGCAGCAAAATGCCATTGATGAGACAAGGTAGCATTTGCAGCTTTTTTCCCCCAATCTGCTTTGTGTCACATTATCACCCCCTCAACCCATCTCCCTACAGTCCAATTTAACCATTAAGGCCAACAAGGAGGAGCACTGCATGCCCACTAACCTGCCTCAGCTTCTATATCATGCCTTCTATTGACAACCGGCAGCTACCCGGTACTGTGAAGTATTTCACATCCACCTGGGACTCATCCGAACAGTCATATCTGTCCAAAGTGTGACTATTAGGAGGCGTCTACTGGCTGCCATCAATCCCTTAGGTGCCTATTTGATGATCCCCACATGGGAATACTTCACTATGAGTCTTAGTTAACGTAGCACACTATTTTAACAATCTCCCCAGGGTCTCTTAGCAGTCTATTACACCTCTGCAGTAGAAGCTCTACAATACATTAGGAGATGCAGGTTGACATGCACTGCTTTGTCAGTGTCTCTTTAGTATGTTCTGACAAAGATATTTTGGGCCATATGTCTTGGTTGAATACATGAAACCTGGCGAACTTGAAAATACAAAACAATGGTCACTGCAAGAGTGTTTAAACTTGTACTAAATAATATTTCAAACCCATGGCAGCCATCATAGCGCTGACACATAAAATTTTAAACTTCATTTCAAACTGAACATTTTGCAGATGAAGCCTGACGTCATCATTACTTTGCTCAGCAAGATCCTACAAAGACCCCCCATCATGAGGAGTACTATCGGCACATTAGTACCTATTTACTTGATGGAGGCCAGGTGAGGTGCTGGTCTTCCAGTTGTGTCTATTTGTATAATTGTGTCCCAAGACAAAATAGGATGACCACAACATTCTTCCACTGACTATGAACAAACAAAACATGAAAGCTTCATCTAAACATCACTCAATGCCTTTCACAAATCACCAAACGCGTTCTCTTTGCAATTAACTACTAGCCACGTGTAATTTGGTTTGTATAGATATCATAAGTTTCATGAAAGTAGTGTCTTCTTTGTATTGGCAAACCAAAGGAAAACTCTGAGGTATGACAGGGACATTCTCAGCTATCATCGAAAATTGCTTTATTTCAAATCCTATTCCTCCTATTCAAACTCAATGTTCTGGACATTCAGGGGCGGAACTAATTTATTCATTCATTTAGTTTAGTTTAAAAAGTTTATTACGATAGTGTACAATTACATTAAGCACAGAGGCAGAGATGCTTGTACCAGATTGTAGCTCATAGCTAATTTCAATCTGTAGTCCTAGGAAGATAATATAAATATAAAACTGTACAAATAGAAGATATATATAAAATATACAAATAGGCAATAAAATAACTATACAATATATAAACAGGCAATAAAATAAGTAAAACCCAAGTTGAATGTGATATTATTGTGATATTGTTGTGATATTATTAGTTTGGTCATCTGGGGGCCATCAGCTATTACCCAGAAGGGTAACATCTGATGGCGTTCAATCTTTCAATTAATCCTATAAATTTTTTTTTTTGCAATGCTTATACTTCATCCAGGGCACTGGGGGGCTTGAGCCTTTCCCAGCTGTCATTAGGCAAGAGGTGGGGTTCAACCTGGATTGATCTCTGGTCGATCGCATGGCCACATATAGAGACATACAACAATTCACTCGCGCATACACATGTCTGAATAATTTAGGGTCTCTGATGAATGTCTGATGATGCATATTTTTTGGACTTTTGGAGGTACACTGTCAGAACTGAATTAAGGATTTTCCTGCTGTGAGGGGAGAGTGCACACCACTGTACTAACATGCCACTGGCGAAAAAAAAACAACAACAGACAAACATATAAAGTGTTTATCTATTATCTGCTTTAGTTTCCAAATCAAATCCAAAAACAAATTATCAATATTACGTGGTTCAAAACCGGACAGGTAAGCTGTTGGAGACATACATCATTCCACTGCTTTTGAATAAACAGGAATATAAGAAGTCTGTGGAGGGAGGAGGGTATAAAGCGATGAATGCAGGCCCCGGCGTTCAAAAATGAACATCAGTCACCTCCAGCTGTGCCTTACACTACCATCTCAGCGATGAAAATCATCATTCAGAGTCCATTTCTGGCACTTGTTCCAAAACGTAACAATGAAATTCTATAGGAGTGACATACAAGCCGATCGTTCATGTCTTGTTTGCAATTACATTTTGACTGTCTTTTCTGCTTAAATTTGCCTTGGTTTTCGACACACTGTCTCCTCTTACACCTTGAGAAAATGACTGACTGGAAGACAGAGGCTGAGATCTGAGCACTCAGTCAATGAAACTGTCAAATATTCCACTTAGATTTGGACTACTGTGGAAAGAGACACTTATAACCACTCTTGAGATGGCTCTTTATGGTGGATTGAAGCAGCTATCAGTTTAGCATTCACCTATCAAAATGTTGATATAAAAACCTCCAAAATTACATTATATCTGTCTTTTCCAAATTATATCATTAATTCAATCATTATCTACCGCTTATCCTGCATGTTGAGTCACAGGGATGCTGGAGTCTATCCAGCGAGAGGCAGGGTAAGAAATTTCCACACAGAATGGCCCCCAGAATTGAACCAGGGTCCTTCTCACTGTGAGCAAGGAGCACAAACCCTGCATCCCTGTGCCACCCTCTTTTACAAATGTTTGTTTGCAAAATATGACATTTGCTGAACTCTCAAAGATAATTTATATTTAGCCATAAAAATCAAAAATACATCCTTTCAGTCTCCAGGTCTTGGAAAATAATCAACATTCATATACACAGGGCCCCTTTATCAACACCATGCTCCGTAAGCTCAGTGGATACCTTTGGGTTTTTCAATCTGTCATGCAGCATAGCTTCCACTTTGACCCTTTCCCGTTCCATCAATCGTCTTCATCGCACCACCTCAATTTGATCACACCCCGACTTGAGACACAGAGATCTACCCGCTGCACTTGAGCGAGAAAGGCCTGACGTTGCTGGAAGTAACATATTGCAGCACATCATTTAAGAATTTCCACAGAAAGCTGAATATATGAAGCAGCTTTGGTCATCTTGGTCTGAAGGATAGCCAAACCTTTCACTCTAATATCTAAGCCTTTCTCGAATCTTCTACCTTCTTCAAACTCCTTGAACCTCCTTCAGCTCCCCAGCCTATCCTCGCACCTCTGCCTTTCGTGCAGTGTTTGTGCTTTTCCAGAGATGACAATTGACTTGAAATACAATTAGAGTTAATGAAATCCCCTCCTCTTGAGCGTATGTCTAAAGTAGATAGTTACATTTCTTTGTCATTCTGTCATTTATAATTTATTAAGCTTTTCAGCATAACCTCACTCTAATACAAATACAACTACTGGAAGCAGTAAAGGGGCAGAATCTCCTTATGTGGTTGTCTCAGCCTTGTAGTACCAATAAACAACATGAGGTACTCAATATAACTGCCATCATTAGAAAGAATGGCATTGTTTGGATGCGACTCAGCTGTGAAACTTGCACACTCTTATATGTGGATATAAAAGTCAGACTTTTTTATTTGATACACATTTTTATTTGATGCACAACATGCAACGCCGACACACCATTATTCGGCACCTTGAAGGATTTATTTGACAAAAAACTCCATCTTTCGCATATTTTGCTGCGTTCAGAAGGGACAACAAAGATGGAAAGCACCCGAGTGAATTAGAGCAGGAGTTTGTCTGCTCCCTTGTCTATTTCCCTTCCCACTTCTCCACTCTGCGAGCCCACTGCGATGTAGAGGTGCTGCCGACAAATGTCAAATATTTTATTCATTCTGCGAAGTTTTCCGTCTGGCACGCTCTCAAAACATTTGGCATTACGTGAATTAGCGACCGTGCAGGGATGGTATTTGATTCGGATTGGTGCATTGACATGGGACAAACTCAGGCTGACAAATAGCAGCTCTAGCCCATCTAATAACAGGGGAGTTTATCAGCCGCCTCTGCCTCCTCTAATTTTCATCAGCTTTGATGAGCCCATTAAATGAATCCGGGACCAAAAATAAACATGTTTGTGTTGAGCTGAACTGACAGGCAGTTATCACACCTCCCAATCTTTGCAAAAGAGAGAGTGACATAGGGCCACTATTAGTGTAATTAAATGCAGCCCCTGCCAACATTACTCTGGACATTAAGAAAAGAAGAAAAGAACGGGAATGGTACTTTTGCCTCTCGCCCACAAGACTTGTGCAAGGACACAAGGACACAAGGACAAAGTGTGAACCAAGCCCCTGCGTATTAGTAGCATTGGCGATCATTAACTGAGAAACAGGAATATTCTGAAGATTTGTGGTGTGTGAGTGCATGTGTGTGTATGTGTGTGTGTGTGTGTGTGTGTGTGTGTGTGAGAGTGTGTGTGTGTGTGTGTGTGTGTGTGTGTGTGTGTGTGTGTGTGTGTGTGTGTCTGTGTCTGTGTCCGTGTGTCTGTGTCTGTGTCTGTGTGTGCTGGTTGAGGGATTACAGAGCAACCCTTTCTCTAATTCTGATCTAATAGTAATGAGTTGTATTATCCTACTCCATGGGTATATTAGGACTAAATTTATCGTGGAGGGGACAGTTGACTTTCTATCGTTCATTTTCACATGGCGCAGACACTCGTTGAATATGAACTCTATCATCTTGCCACAGTTTGTGACATGCCGCATCATTGGGGATGTGCCGTGTTATCTTTAACGGGTCCTGAGGGAAGGCGTCCTCAAATTCAAATTGAATGGGGGTACAGCGGAGTAGGCTCTGAAATCCTCAGCAGACTGGCCTCGGACAATACAGCCTCAGCAAAGGCAATGTCAATCCCTCAGGGCTGTTGACAACCAACACGTTGCTCAGGGTGACATCTTTATCGGCTGACATTGTCATCCACTGGAAAAGGAAAAAAAAGGAAAAAAAGAACATAAAGAGCGCCACCCCCCACCCATGTGAGTAGTACAAAAGTCAGTTTCCATGACAACACCGGTCTCCAAACTTCCAAGTCATTTCTGTCACTGTGGTGGACTTAAGGTGAGCTATCATTACTATCCCATCACCACAGATACTTAAACACGCACAGGCAGGCATGCACACAAACTCGGTTCCACACACCTTCATTTGCTTTTGTTGCTTTCAGTTTGAATTTCTCTGCTTCCTATTGAGTTGTCTTGCACCATTACTGGTATTATCATTCTTAGCAAACATTGCCTCACCCTTGGTATCATTTTTGGCTTTCTTTGATAGCTATTTATTTCACAAAGCAGCATTGCTGGCTTAAGACCGGAGGTTTAAGTGAAAACAAAAAAAAGTCACTCACATCCAAATGACTGCACATTTGTATACAAATTTGTACCAGGATCACAACATGACATGTATTGTTTTTTTTCCTTTGCACTGGCGGATTTTACTGAAGGTGTGTGGAGGAAAATAAAAAGTGTGTTTTTGCCAAAAGATAGGAAGCATTGACCAATGTTGTCAATAAATACACTGTAAATATTTTAGAATTCTTCTTTGCCTTGCCCTGAGAAAATGTCAGAATGTGCCAGGTGATGGCAGATGCAGCATGTAATAGCAGCGTGTCACATATCTATGGTATGCTGTGTCTTAAGGGCTTATTCCAGTCTTATTCATGACGGCCAATGTGACTATTAGCAGGGCAGAGGCTGATGTCCCCCAAACCTGGAATTTAAGTCTCCTGTGCCCTGTAAGATGAAATGAATCATTGCTGCTGCAGCATGAGCAAACATAATCTGGCCTGCTCCCAGCTATTCCCCTCTGAGAGCTGATTTGTGATCGCATCAGAAGATATACTGTGCATTCAATCAACAATGCAGCTTTTAGCTTTCAGGCCAGCCAGCTGTAAGGCTCGGAGGTACAGTAGATCAATATATAAATGAATTGCTGTGCTGCCAAATGAGAATATTGTATGACCAGTGTTACTATAGAAACAGAAAACTGCACGGCAGTGTATGTTAATGCTATTGAGCTAAGAATTAAATCTACTGTAAATATCATCCAAGGGAGGCCTTGTAGTAGCCTGTGGCATGCCATGATCATTTCCACACCGCTGAGTGTAAGAAAACCCCCTGGCTTGATACAGAACAGCAGCCGGTTGTATGAGTCACACATGACGCATGATAGCAGCAAGGCCTTGTTATTGAAGTCCGTCACCCAAAATGATGCTGCCTTACCAGAGAGGACTCATTAATGGGAGAATAATCTTTACTTTTTAATGATATAAAAGCAATTACTCGAGGGGAAGATAAAAAAAAGGGAGGGGGGGTGTCCCATGGCCCACGATAGGGCGGGGCAGCAAACACACTTCTTCCTGGTACTCTCATCTATAAACAGTTGCAGTTTGTTGCCTTGCCTGCCTGGGGGCTACATTTGCTACAACACTAATATCATACAGGCAACCAATGAATTTCTAAAGAGTACAATCAAGAGAGAAACAACCCCTGCTGCTGACGTTCCTTCAGCACTTGCCTCCTTTTTTTCTGCTACTTACACAAGCAATATTCCAGGTTGTTGTTTCGCTTCCATCACATTTTCCATTAAAAGTGACATTTCATCTAAATTAAGCCCCGGGGTGGGAACCTAGGCAAAAACTAAAGGAGGTGAGAGATAGGGAATTTCTCATGTACAGTTATGTGTACCCTTGCCAAGTCTGCTTGCGGGGTCTTTGTGCTTGCCTCCAGCACCCACATGATTCCATAGTCATGGAGGATGCCGTTATTTGTAGCCATCACAGCAACATCATAGTAAATTATGCGTGTCTCTGCATTCATTGCTGTTGAAATATATATAAAAAAAACAAACAGGAAGTAATTGAAATGAAAGATGTAAACATCTCAACTTTCTTTCCTTCTCCATATAATCTTGTATGACCAGAGGTATCCCAGTGCTTGCTTGTCACATGGGCTCCATTATGAGCTCACGACCAAGAAATGAGGAATATTGTTTGCAAAGTTTGCAGCATGACACACCAAGAGGGGACAGCAGGTGAGTGCAGACAAGGTACTAAGAGAGTAATAGCTCTAGACCACAATTCTTCTCAGGGATGACTGAATCTGGGTAATATTAGTACTCTTCACCAGAACTTATTGAAATCTGAGGGACACTACACGCCCCACAGACTGTATTTTTCCCACAAACCATGAAAAAAACTAGACATAATATCAATGCCATATTGACAGTAACATATTAAAACCTGTGGGAAGTAACCTAGCCTTGATAAGGCAGCCCTGCAGTATATCCAAGATTTAAGAAGACCATCTGCCGCATTCTTCTGAGGAAGAAAAAATGCTCCTTGACAAAGATACCTTTGTGGCAATCAGTGTTTCATTATTATTCTAAATTCATGACAGCCTGCCTTTAGGAACAAGACGAGAAAGCTATGCGTACATATATAGAGACTAAGGATTCAGTTGCACTCAAATCCCCCCACCCCCCCACCCTCTGGGATTAGAATGAAAAGAATGTAAACAGTAGCACAAATGGACTGACAGAAAATGTGGCTAGCCCATTGGATGCATGGATGTGGATTGTAACCCACAATATCAATATGTAATGTCTCAGTACTTTATTAATTTGTTTTGATTTTAAGCTGTAACATCCCAAGGCCGGGGACAAAAATAAGCAAGTTTGGTATGGTGCCCTTTTTTTAATTTTTCTTTTTTGCTATATTGCATTTGCACAATCATTTATGAGATGAGATGAGAACAACTTTATTAATCCCGAAGGAAACTGTTGTGCCAGAGTTTCAAGTAAAAACATAACAGTAATAGATAATAGTGGAAAGGAGGAAGAATAAGAAATATATGAAATATAAATTGTCTTAGCTATATGGCACTTAGTAATCATACATATAAAAGTGTACATATAAATACATATAATCATACATATAAAAGTGGCAGTTTTCTTTCTAGTCTATTGATTTTTTTCGAATCAACAAAGATCAAAGATGGATGAAAGAATTTATACATTTATAATCATTTTAACTTTTTTTTCTTATTATTTTTTCACTTGTTTGGTGTGGCTTAGTTAGCTAAAGTTTCCTCAAACACATGATTTTCATCTGAAGGTAAAAAAACACATGCGATTTGAGATGGTAAGTCTATGAGCCAGCAAGTACTATTGTAATATTTTTTTGTGAAGCCTCTGGTGATCCCCACTGATTCACACAATAACAATCTATTTATGTTCCCAATGTTTGTGGATAGAACAATGGTCGTATTAAAAGAGTTACAACATTTCGCATCCAGAAAAACAACGAAAAGATCAGTATAACAACGACTTTTTGTTTGTTGAGCTGTGAATACTGATATAATCATTATATTAAGATTCAGCTAAATGGAGGGTACTGTCTGACTTGAATGCACGAGAGAAATAGCAGTTGTCATGGCGACAATGCATTAATAGGGCTTTAATTGATGCTATTACTTACCATTGCGATGGTACTGCTTGTAGACATATAGGTGAACTAATGGATTGGAACTATCCAAATTACATTAAATACTATATTCAACAAATGTTTCAGATGATTTAAGAGATTCGTAGGAACAACACTTTATGATATAACAATGTTTAAATGCATAGCTACAAGGTATAGCTGCTAATAATTGTGCAAGGTGATGTGCTCTGAGAAACATTGAGGTTTAGCTTGTCAAATGAGCAAAATAACACCTGCTACAAATGAGACGGCAGCTTGGTAAAATGCACACATTTAGTAACACCCATACCTGTTTATGCCTGAATGTCATACAATTGATTGTGGCACGGTTGCGTTAAATAGTGTATTTGAAAGTAGTGTGGCAATCAACACCATGTTCTGCATGGTCAGCTGCTGATATTATGTGCAGGCTGCAGGCACAATGGAGGGAGACCCGTCACCTTTTGTCTTAAAAATTAAATGAAACATTTTCAGCTGTGGTTGTGAACCGGTAAAGTAAATGGTTTAAAAGGTTTAAAGAAATTGAGGAATTTCGAAAAGTGCCACTCGATCTCTGATCAAATTCATGTGTGAATTCATGTGGGACTTCACATGTGATGGACACTGCTTATACCCTGACAAGACAAGAGCACATTTGATTTACAGCTAGTAAGTGTTTTAGCTTCTTTATAACTGTTCTACTGTGTATTTTCTGCATCTTGTGTGACTGTTTGGCTGACTGTATCCTTTACTTTAGTTGGTACAGCTGTTGTTGTTGTTTGTTTGTCAGTGCAGTTTGAGTTTCAGTCAGGTGATCACACCTGGCTGGGAAATCAGTGAGGCCACACCCCACAGCCTTTGTGTAACCAATTGCTGTGGGCAGGGTTCAGCGTGTGGCACCGTTCCTATATAAAGAAATCTTATCAGCGTCAGCTGTTTCAGTGTCAGCTCGTGTTTGACTTCCTCGTGTGAAGACGGACGAATGTGAAGACGGGCAACTCTACCTGTGCAACTCCACTGAAGCAACTTCTCCGATAACGCACATACTTATTTTACTTCTGACCTACGCTCACAATGTGTTTCCAGAAAATAACTGTAATCTTCAAGAGACGCAGGCCTTATTGCCGCAACCATCAAAGCAGAAACCTATCCAACTTCCGGTCACTGCAACCTCACACCACTGCAAACACCAGCTCATTCACTGTTGGGCTATGGAACTGCCAATCTGCTGTGAACAAACCAGACTTTATCTCTGCTCACGCCAGTAGACTCTATCTAGACCTTCTAGCATTAACTGAAACCTGGCTGAAACCGGATAACACAGCAACAACAGCAGCCCTATCCACCACTCCTTCTCACATACCCCCCGTATAATGCAGCGAGGGGGGGGGAACAGGAATCCTAATTCACAACCAATGGACCTACACCCCCTTGCTGCCAAACTATGAATACAGCTCGTTCGAATACCATGCCATCAGGGTAACTGCTCCAATCAAGTTATCTGTAATGATAGTGTACAGACCACCTGGGCCACTAGGTGACATGGTGGATGAATTGGACTTAATTATCTCCTCCATCCCAGATCTGGACTGTCCCCTACTCATCCTTGGTGACTTCAACATACACCTAGACAAGCCATATGCCAGCGACTATAAAGACTTGATGAATGCTTTTGACCTTCATCTTGCCAGCTGCTCCCCAACACACAAAAACGGAAATGGACTTGACCTGATTTTCACTAAGAACTGTGAGGTAAATGATGTGAAGATAACACCGCTGCATGTTTCTGACCACTTTTTCATTCATTTCACAATCACTCTACCACAGTCACCAGCCAGCACTCCACCTGTGGTCACATATAGACGGAATCTCCGCAGACTGTCTATCACAGACTTTGCATCGGCAGTTACTTCTGCCTTGCCACCCCCCAGCACACTGTCTTCATTAGATGTAGATATTGCAACAGAGTCGCTCAGCTCCACACTGAGCTCCTGCCTGGACAACATGTGCCCTCTATCCACCAAGCCTGCACTCTCTACCCAGCCTCGACCATGGCTGACAGAACCCATCCGCGCTCTGCGTTCTACCCTTAGAGCAGCAGAAAGAAAGTGGCACAAAACTGGCAACCCATTAGATCTCGAAAACCTGCAGTCTCTACTAGGGTCCTTTCCCACCTCTGTGACAACTGCCAAGAAGGCCTACTACAACAAAAAGATCAGCAACACTACAGACTCTAGGAAATTGTTTTCTACTTTTAAATCACTGCTTAACCCTCCCCCCCTCCTGCTGCTACAGATCTTACCCCAGACAACTTTGCCACCTTCTTCACAGAAAAGGTAGCAAGCATCAGATAGCAATTCAAAGACCCTCCCTCCGACGAGCACTCACCACAAGAAACCACTACCACTACTACAACACTCAGTACATTAACCCCACTCTCTGAAGCGGATGTCTCCAAACTCATCAATGAGAGTCATCCCACTACCTGCCCACTGGACCCTGTGCCCAGCAACCTGCTTCAAGATATCGCCCCATCAGTGGTTCCAGCGATAACATGCATCATGAACTCCTCACTGTCTTCCGGAACTGTCCCCTCTGCCCTCAAACAAGCAAGGGTGACACCTCTACTGAAAAAAAACACACTTAATCCAGCACAGGTGGAAAACTATCGCCCTGTCTCACTCCCTCCATTCCTTTCAAAAATCCTGGAAAGGGCAGCTGCAAAACAGGTCACCAACTTTTTAAATCAGACTGGACAACTGGACCCAAAACAATCTGGCTTCAAAAGTGGGCATTCAACCGAAACTGCGTTACTGGCAGTAACAGAAGCTCTGAGGACTGCAATAACCGAAGGATTATCATCTGTCCTCATCCTACTAGACTTATCAGCTGCCTTTGACACAGTCAACCATAGAATTCTCCTCAAGATACTCACATCCATGGGAATCACTGGTGCCGTCCACTCCTGGTTCCACTCCTTCCTCTCTGGCCGCTCCTTCAAGGTGTCACGGCAAGGGAAATTATCTTCAACTCTCACCCTCACCACCAGGGTACCCCAAGGATCAGTGCTGGGGCCCCTTCTCTTCACAATGTACACCACCTCACTAGGAAATGTCATTAGAACACATGGTTTCTCCTATCACTGCTATGCCGATGACACACAGTTGCACCTGTCCTTCTACCCAGATGATGCCACGGTTTTGACTCACATCACAGCCTGCCTCTCCGAACTGTCATCATGGATGAAAGAACACCACCTACAGTTGAACTTGTCCAAGACTGAGCTTCTGGTGATCCCAGCCAAAGAGACAATTCATCACAACATCAGCCTCAAGTTGGGCCCTACCACAGTGGCCCCTAACAAAGTTGCAAAAAACCTCGGCGTCATGATCGACGATCAGCTGTCATTCTCCAACCATATTACTTCAACTGCCCGGACCTGCAGATTTGTGCTGTACAACATTCAGAAAATCAGACCCTACCTGACCCAACAGTTGGCACAGCTATTGGCTCAGGCCATGGTCATCTCCCGCCTGGACTACTGCAATTCCCTCCTAGCTGGACTACCTGTTTGTGCAATAAAACCACTGCAGATGGTACAGAATGCTGCAGCACGGTTGGTATTCACTCAACCCAAAAGGGCTCATGTTACGCCTCTGTTCATCCAGTTGCACTGGCTACCAGTAGCTGCCAGGATCAAGCACAAGGCCCTGACCCTGGCATTCAAAACCACCTCGGGAACAGGTCCAGCATATCTGAACGAAGTGATAAGACCTTATGCTCCCGGCAGAGAGCTGCGTTCCTCTAATACAAACCTACTAGCAGTACCTTTTGCTCGCTCTAAGCGATCTCAGGCAAAACTGTTCTCAGTTCTACTACCTCAGTGGTGGAACAAACTTCCAGAAGCAACAAGACTAGCATCATCTATCTCAACCTTCAAGAAACAGGTAAAAACTGTTTTCTTTCAGGACTTTTTACTGCGCTGATGCCCCAGATTAGGTTAGGCAGCAAGTTAGGCTATGCAGTGTGTGTGTGTGTGTACGTTTGTGTATGTCTTTGTAAAAAAACAAACAAAAAAAAAAAACAACTCACTAACCCAAGCTTACTGTTCTGTATATTTCCTGTGCATCGTGTATTTGCAAGTGTATTTGCAGTCCCTATGTCCCCTATTGTAAGTCGCTTTGGATAAAAGCGTCTGCCAAATGCAATGTAATGTAATGTAATGTACTGTGATGTTCCAGGCCAAATTTTGATAAGATTGCAGGAGAAAATTAAACTTGCAATGTTAAAATGAATGAATACAGCTGTCATAGAAAGTGGTGGGCTGATGTAAGGATGAATGCATCATGCACATGTGTGCACAATGCAGAATAGTCATTTGCCAACACTTTTTCTCTAACCCTATTTGTTTCAAAGAATGACACCTGCCTTACCGCACTGGTGTCAAGGTAACCAGCTGAACTGCTGGACCTAGAATGACACATTGCCACTGATAGAATAAATCTAATCTAATAAAATAGTTATAAAGGACCTTCACTCCTTCTGCTTTTATTTACAATAATCCTCATTTCATTCACTTTAACTTTTTCCATCCTTTCACATCTTCTTATTGTCCTTCTTTTTTGACTTGCCCACAGTTATATTCCCACATAACTTACCACAATGAGGGCGGAGGACTGTTATGTTCAAGGGTCCCATTTTGTGTCACAACATACTTGAAAATCTTTCTCTCCCACCTCTAATAACTTGTACATTGTACTTTTTAATTAAAATAGGTTACCAAATCTATTAAGTTATTTACCAAAAACTCCTACACAGTCTAAACTGTGTTCTATTTGTGTCTCTAAATCTTTGTAGTGATTGTTAAAAATCACTCTGGGATTAATTTACACATTGGCAGTGACTTGAAAATAAATCAATGAGAAAATAAATCAATCTGTGACACCATCAAAAACTGACACAATGCCCATGACTGCTTCAATGGTCATCTCTCTCACCGGTCAATTGGGGCTCTAATGAGACATATTACAAAATATCCAGGTGATTATGCCTGGTGTGTGTGAGTGTTCATGTTCTGCAATAAATGGACAACAACCAGGGCCATTAGATAAAAGGAACAGCTGAACTGACCACCGGCAAGATACAATAATTGCAATTTTCACCCAAAGTACATCAGCAAGAGCAGGAAGATAATAATTTGGTTTAATGAAAACTGTTTTCTGATGTAAACACAACTCTAAAAAAATCAAAGGCCCTGACTGTTCTCTAGCTCAACACTAACAACATATAATGGGTAGTTCGCCATCAACCCTATTTAAAGTTATAACATTTGAAAAATTACAAAAATACAACCACGTTGGTGTGCTCAACAAGAGCCCCCATCTATTTTTTCCATTTTTAATATTTCCCTCGCCACGACAACATCTTCTGTCCCATTCTACAGCCACGGTCTCAGACTGATCCAGATGTTGCAAACAAGTGCGGGTGTATTGCAATTCCAAACGAAGGGAGACAAAGCTATGCAATTATGTGTTGCAATTCTACTGATTGGGGATGGCAGGGGCAACACACTATGCTGAGTCTCATGTAGTTAGACACACACACACACACACACACACACACACACACACGGAGAGAAAGACAATGAGCGAGAGAGAGAGGAGCGAATACTTTGCTTCGTTTACTGCAAACCTAAATTAGATCTGATAAGCAATTAATGGTTTAATTGGCCATTGGAGAGGTTGTCCTCTCCCCGGAGTCTCCCTGGTTCCGATGGGCAGTCAAGTGGAAAGGAAAGGACGGGTTAATGATATGTCAGGGAGAGGGTTTAATTCTTTTGGAATAAAACAAAAATGCTGTACATATATACATATATATATATATATATATATATATATATATATATATGTTAGGCAGAGAATTGTCATTATAAATGTATTTACTGTGAAGGTACAGCCATCATTTAATGATCTTAAAATATAAACTGAGATAAACAAGTTGTTTCCATCCCTTCGTACTGTCCTGACCACTCTGTACTAATCTGCTTTTAAAAACAAATTGAATATATCAATAGTTGTAAATTGGATTTGTAAGCAGATGGATGGCGTTGTTTAATCAACCAAATTGAATTACTAGACTTCAAAAACAAACCTTTTTAATACGGTTTAAATGAAAACCTGTTACACAAGCACTTCAGACTTTCCTGTCCTCACCAAATTGCCTACTGGCACCCTATTAATAATAGTAACTTCAAAGAGGAGTTAATAATATGCAGATTCTCAGTGATATATTTTTATGGAGCATTTTCTGTCATAAAGTAATACATATTTATGGTGGCTACAACAGCTGGTGCAAAAAATCTGCCTCGTCCTTTAAAGTGAATTTCCACATTCATGAAATCCATTATTAAATTTATATGAAACTCACCTTTTTAGATCACATTGAGGCTTAAAAGCATTGCATGAACTATTTTAATCTGCTGTCACTAGAACTTGCAACCTTCTGATCCCGACACCCCTAGCTTCACAACAGTAATCAACCATTAATAGCATTAATGTTGTGTTTAATCAACGTTGCTCGCTGCCGGTGAAATGTTCAGAAATTGACTGCCCTCTGTAAATATTCTTCATTATTACTGTTAAAAAGAAATAAAAACTCATATTTTAGTTTCTTTTGCGAGTACAGCACAAAGGGGTATTTTCTAACATCTGTCAGAGCTGGTGACTGATGAAGGCTAGACATCAACACACAGTGGCCTTACATTTATCCTGCGGCCTTTGAAATGGGATTTGGTCCAGTAATAATCCGCCACACTACCTATTTATTTATTTTCCACTTTTACGATTGTCATCGCCTTCCTTGTAACTTTGAAAAAATAAACTAAATTAGTTTACTGACTTGAAAAGTAGAGTTATCAGTGCTGCACTGAAGTTCTGCTTCATGTATGTCCAGACTCAGCTGAGTACAAGATGCAGTGATGACTGTGAGAAAGCACTAGTTAATATTGTTCATTTCCACATATCACAACCCAGCTGCAACATTAACCTGCCTGCAGCATGACACTGCAATTATTGCAAAATGACACACACAACCAAAATGCATTCAGTACTGATTTGGTATGCGATTTCATTTCTGTTCCTTCATCCTAAGAGTTCAAAACAGAAATTTTTTGGCGGGTTCATACCTTCCTAAGTCTTTGCAGAGATAAAACACGGGCAAGAAGTGTCACCAGGGTGACAGCAGTTTATTGGAGCAGTTTATTGGAGTTGGTTTAAGCTTTCATTTTCTTTTTCTTAAACATAAAGCGGAACTATCCTTTCACCAGGTGTTCATTCCAAGACTGTAGTTAGGATGTCCGACCCTGTCTAACCCTCAGTGTGCGTACACACAGCAGCCTGTATTGAAACTTGCTCAGCTTGCTCTGAGGATGAAGATGCCACCTTGTCAAACACAAACATGTATGTAGTACAAAATAAATAATAAATAGATGCATTGATTATTATTGGTTGTGCCTGGCTCCGTGTGAGTGGTATCACAGATGTCAAGGTCTTTTGTTAAATGCTGCTGATCCGCTTGCGCAGTCATTGATTATTTATTTGCTCTACAAAAACCGAACCATAATAGATTGATTGTAAGCCACTCGTCCTGCTCGGTCCAATAACCGGATATGCATGAGGCTTCTCACATCCTCCGAGAACCTCCTAACTCTTTAACAGAGGGAAGCAGCAGCAACGGAACGATTCTGCACATGCTTTTCTCTTTGCTTCATTCCTGAGGGGCTGTCCACAGAAACAGCGCCACCACGCATACATGATGTGCAGAAAAAAATCCCTCTAGCCCTCAGCATGTCAAGCAAATCTCCCTTGAGGAAAAGAGAGGGAGCGTGGAGTCAAGTCTGACAGCGAGGGGGGGAGAGAAGAGAAAAATGATACAGATGAAAGCAACACAGATGTTTGACCACTTTGCATTGATGTGCTCTTTCTGTACTATTCCCGATTGCATTTTTTACTTTTTTTTGTAAACACCCACAGGTGTGTTGCCTGCATGTCAGTGTTACCCAATGGGATACCTTTGCTTTTCATTTATAAAAATGTGACTAAATACAACATAACAATTCCCACAGGGTGCACCAGCGAGCTTGTATTACATTTCATGCAGCAGTAGGGAGGAGGCTGCTGAGTTAAGAAGTGTAGGATACATTCTGTGAATGTGATTTTCATGGATGAATGTTGGACTTTTTTTTCATGCAAAGTAAATCCCCCTCACACACTTGGCTGTGGCACAACCGGTTCTTCAGCAGCAGAATCTGAGGAGATGTCTTTCTTTGTTTGAAGATATTCTATCAATCATGATTAACTATTAATCACACCACAGCAATCCTGCTAGGCATACGCTATTGCTACTTGTTTTATGTAAATGAAAGCTATTATTGTATCATGCCAGCTGTTATGATATAACTGTAAGCGTTCATTTGTGCCTGTTGTGTCTCTCCCTATGTACACCAAATGGTCGAGAGAAGGCCACCCACATTGACCTCAGATCTGTAGGCATAAAAACAGGCATAAAATATCTTTTTTGTTCACCACTTTCACCAAGTGCTGGCTCATGGGGGAACGTTGGGTTCCTGTAAATGATTTTCAAGAGCGTGATCCCGACTTGCTCTACGTGTTACATGTCACGAGGCATCCTGAAATACTATGGCAATAGCTAACTCTGACTTATTTTGTTGAAATTTTTTGATTATTATTATCATCACAATATTTATTACCATTATACTATTATCACAGGTTTTGAGAAAACAGCTGATGATAGTTTTTACAAATGGTGCAGTGCAAGAAGTATCAAAGTGTGGCTTATGAGCTCTACCAATCACAGAACACTTACATCATATGAGTTCCTATCAAAGTGTAAACAGACTCTGCCTCAGTCTAAGAGATAAAATGGTTCAAGGCTCTGAGGTCATTGGCCCATGGTTCCTTTGCTGTACAAATGCATGGAAAAACAGGCTAGTTCTTGGAATGGTTATAGGTTTTGCAATAAGTTCCTATGATGTGAAATATGACTATGGCTAAATATGGCTATATATCCTTGCATACGAGACAGATTTCCTCGCCAGTCTCCCATCAGTGTACAGAGTATGTGCCAGTTGATGATAGGGGGGATACTTCAGTTAGAGTTGCTATGTGTTCAGGTAATACCTGTGAGTGAAGCAGTGTGTTTTCCTCGCCATGTGTTTTTTGATGTGGCGTGTTTTCGCCTCTACAGACCCGTCCCAGTGAAGTTATTTTGCAGAAACCCCGAATGTACCTTGAAGAAAACTCAAACGTATCTGGCTTGAGTAACCATTTTACAGAAACCTATTTTCCTTTTTGAGTTGTTTTTCCTTCCAAAGACAGTGACTGGTTCTTTGAGCAAAACAAAATCATTAAATGTATTGACTGATTATTGACATCTCAACTTTGACAGTTTGGTTGAATGCTACCTCAGTGAGTAACGCAGTGAGTAAACATACCATTGAACCAAACGTATCCCAGGGGGATTGGCCAGTCAAGTGGTGATGATTTAATGATCAATGTGGGAGTGATTCTATTAGAAATACAAGCCTTTTTAGACCATTTTGTGCAAGGAGACAACGCAAAGTCTGCATACCATCATTTTTGATTCCCTGGTTGGCATGAGTGCATGGTGAGCACTTAATCCGTCTAAGGAACCGGTTCCCTTCCATCCTCTCGTATAATAGTTAAATTTGAGGTAGGAATGCTGATGAGGTATCCCACTGAGGAGGATCTGAGGCTGAGCCTGCCACAGACACCACCTGCTTACATGGCACTGATGCTCAGCTTTCCTTCTTTTATCCTGCGTCCCCCATCCCCACACTATCTGTTGTTCTTGCTTTCAAGTCCTATCATAGATTTGCAGAAGGCCTCTCGGTTTTCCTTCATTTCCCTTCCCTGCACTATCTCTTCCTTGCTATATCTCTGTCCGTCTCTTTTCGAGCCCATCTGCCACTTCCTTTACTTCTCTCACTGCATCCACTTCTCCCTCTCTCTCTTTCCTCTTTTCCTTGTTTCCCACCCCCTCCCATCTATCAGACATCTGAGCCAACAATCAATGCCATTTCATTCCGGTGAGGGAACAAATGGAATTCCAGCTGAGAGCATGACAGCAGGTGGCGGACAAAGGCTTTTTTGTGACACCTCCTCCTCGCTCCACTCCCACCGGTCTCCGCTCCCTGAACTCTACAGCTCAGACCCCCAGCTTGTGCCAGGTCCCTATCAACTCTACACGTAGAACATTTATTGGACAGTGTGACCCTTTTACCATTTAGGATACTGTACAAATGAGTTAACTGGATGGATATTGCCGACATTAAGAGTGAGATTGTTACAATTGCAGGCATCCTTCTCTGTAATTAGCTGTGTATCACCATCAGGATTAAAATAATACAGCAACACTGATCAATTCAGTCACTATCCACTAATCATCCTGCACTTAGGGAAGGCGGTAGCCTATCCCAGCTTTCATTGGGGGAGTGGCAGGGTAAGCCCTGGACCAGTCCCAGACATGACACATCTGGCCAATTCAGGGTCTCCAATTAACCTCATAAGGTTTTGGATTGTGGGGGTAAACTGGAGAACCCAGAGGAAACCCACGCAGGCATTGATAAAAAATGCAAACTCCACCGAGACGCGTCTCAGTGGGAAAAATTACCTGAGACCTTTTTGCTGTCAGCGCTTACCACTGCACAGCCACTCTTTCTCATTTTGACAGCACTTTGATGGAAAGTGCCACAAAATTATATTTGTTATTTTTAGTAGGATTGATATTAGTATTTGTATTCATTTATCATCCTTATCTGGATGCACTGTGCACGGCAAAGTAAGAATTTCATTGTACAAGGAAACATGTTTCTAGACTGTACAATGACAATAATAAATTTTGAATCTTGAACTTGTTTTGAATTGAATCGGGGACCTTCTAGCCGTGGGCCATTATAACCATGGATAACTTTGCATTTTAGTTAATTACTCCATGGTAGGAAATAGTGGGGGAATATCTATCCGGGGTAAAGAGTAACTGAACAGCGACTTAGTACCAGAATTTATCTGAGCATGCCCCTACAAAAAGTTGCCATCTTTGAATCTTTGCAGAAATATTCCACTGCTGCAATCTGAGATGCTGTGTTTTAGTGTGGCGACGGCAGGTCCAAGTACACAACTGCCCTGCATCTCTTTTAACCATTTAATTAAAAAAAGATGATGTAGCTATAGTTTTTTCTCATTTCACTCTTATTGAGGAGCCTGAAATAAATATGCATACATTACAAATATAAATAAAATGGCAATCTTAATTTATATGTATATATCTATATATATGTCTGTGTGCAATGTACATAATATAATGTTATATCTATGTATGCATATACATGAATATATGTATATAAATTTATTTGTTTATATATATATATACACACAATATATATGTCTATACATATGAAATGTTCAAAAAATAGTAATATACATATGCACATATATATGTATGTGTTTGTATGTGTGTGTTCGTGTTTCTGTACATATATTCTACAATAGTTATGAAATGACACTGAAATCCAATATCAGGCCCTTGCTACACCCACTCACAGGATTGGGGAGTCACTTACTCTGACAGAAGGGATTTCTGACCGGATTTGTCTTTATATGAAAAAGAGTTGTGGCTCAAATTATATTTGTTGAAGAAAAAGCACAAAGGTTTATCGTGAAACGTTTCGTATTGACCAACTAGTTCTTGTCATATTCTTGGCAATATCCTGTCACTGGTCATAGGATGTACTGTAGCACGCCTGACAGAAAAAATCTTTGTTTCCCATGTGGCTCATAATATTAAACACAGCAAAAATCAATCATAAAAAAAGTCACATTAAGCTGCTTTATGAATACCTGCCAATATCAAAGTTGCTCTTGTATTCAATAACTATAAAATTAAATAAAAAGAACACACTCAGAACTGTGAGATTTGAATTCAAGTAATCAAATTGAAAAAAGGAATCTTTCCAATGAATCTAATAGGAAATGAAGTTCACTTGTTTTGATCTAATTTACAAATTGTTTCTTACAATTCAATCTCAGTTCATTTTTCAGACTGAAGAAGCGTCATGAAAAAAAACAGCAATGATGATGTGCAACCATCCGAAACAATGATTATGCAACCACATAAAAGTGAATCACCTTGTGCACAGGCACACGCACAAACACACGCAAACACACACAAACACGCAAACACACACACACACACACACACACACGCGTGCACGCCCGCACACACACACACACATACACACACACTATAAAAGCATTCCTTTGGTCTCAAAGTTAGATTTGGTTACTCGCACTGAATGCTCATCACACTGTCACTTTCCCCGTGACAAGCTGGAGTTAAGAAAGAAGTGGTATCTGTAATAAAGACTGGTCTCAAAACTGTCTTGTACAAGTTTGCTTTCATTATGGCTGATAGTCTTCTATCGCATAGTACCCCTGACACTTTTCTGAACCCATTCCAACCTGCTTGAACCTGTTTCTTCACCTCTTTGTCACACTCTCCATTGCTCTGAATTGTTGATCCTAAGTACTTAAAGTCCTCCACCTTCTTTATCTGTACTCCCTGTAGCTTCACTGTTCCACTTGGGTCCCTCTCATTGATACATATATGAACCTCGATTCCTCTCCATTCCAGAGCATACCTCCACCTCCACCAAATTTTCCTCCACCTGTTCTCTGCTCTTACTACAATGTCAATTACAAACATCATGAGCCATGGATATTCCTGTCTAACCTCGTCTGTCAGCCTGTCCATCACCACTGTAAACAAGAAAGGGCACAGAGTTGATCCCTGATGTAGTCCCACCTCCACCTTGACCCTCTCTTGACCTAAACATACAAACTCACTATCTGATTGAAACATAGTTGTTTGTGATCGGTAGAAAGGTTCTAGTGCTTTTAACGACCAACACTGAACTGTCGTAGATGCTACACACAAGGCATCTGTCAATCTATTTATAGCAAAATCATTTTTGGATAAATGTTTGGCACCTGACATGTTGCTGCATTGATATATCGTCCTTCCACTAGTTCACGCGGATTCAAAACCACGATTAACTGGAGCCACAGACATGGATCAGTAGCATTTCCGCATACACATTTGTTTATCTTTTCCTGACCGTCAAAACAGATTTTAAGAAATGCAGAATGTTGCAGGAAAAAAGAATCAGAGCAGCATTTTCTGAATTAATATATGCAAAGGCCTTTTGAAATATATATTTACAGACATGTTCATGAACACACATGCTCACACACAACAGAGGCACATACATGTATGTGTGTGTGTATATAGATATGTATATATATATATATATATATATATATATACATACTGTATATTGATTGAAATGATACACAAGCTGAGTAAAATATGCCGGGGGGACATGTATGGGTGACAATTATACTGGAAACTGTTGCGCCGAAGTGCCGCTATTGTTTCATGTAGAAAAAAATGACATCATGATTAGCTTGGAGTTGTCGCATGTCTAGACGTAGAATGAGACTGATTCATTTTCCACAGCAACTGCTCAAAAGATGGCATTGTGCAGGACAACACCAAAAAAGGAGGAAACACTTGTTCCTGGAGGGATGATAGGGATAGGAAATTAAAATAAAGACTATACATGTTCTGAATGATGCGAAAACTCATAAAAATAAGGGTTAAAAAAGAAAAGAGAAAGAGGACTACTTAATATCAAAGCCAATGTAGTAGTTGAAAACAGCAAGAGAGAGCAGACAATAATTAGGAAAATACAGCACAATGCCATATATGAGAGAAATTCAATAAAACAATATTTGAAAGAAAAAGAAATCTATTTCTGTACCCAAAGGACATGTCCCTTGTTCATTTTCTGTAAGGATGTGTGAATAAGAGGGTGAATGGTTGTCTGTCTTTATGTGACATGGGAATGAGAGAGTGAATTGTTGTTGTCTCAACTGGCAACTGATCTAAGGGGAATCCAGTCTAACCCCGATTGCGGAATAAACCATATAGAAAATGAACTGAAAAATTGATATTTTTATATAGTTTTGTTTTAACTCATGACTAACTTATATGTAAATTATGTATACCTTCAGCAGTGATTGCAGCCAACAATGCAAATACTTGCAGAAATACTGCGCCCTCACATCCTGTTCTCATTGTCAAAAATAAACACGGTCTGAACGAGGAAACCAAAAGTAAGTATGCTGTAATGAGTAAAATGATATTTTGCTATTTTGCTAAAATGATAAGCTCACAGCACACCACTTCAACCGCATACTTTGTCGAGAGATATAATTTTCTTGGAAAAATACATTGTAAATCATATTGTAAAACATGAAGAATAACAGCCAGAAAAATGAGTAAACAGTACTGTACCCAGTCCCCCTACCCTCCTCCCAGCCTCTGCCACTGCACCGACGCCCGCCATCTGCACTGGGCTCCCTCAGGCATAACCCTGCCTGCGCGTCTGGCCAGCTGTGGCCATCCCTCTCAGCAACACGACACAGTGATAAGGAGTGGAATGGGGGTTGAGATACAAAGGGAGACAAGGGCAAGGAAGAGAGACTGACTGGCTTTGGAAACTTGTTTCCCTTTGCTTTAAATTAAAGTATGAGAATTACTTTGTAAATTAAGAGACAAAAAGCACACACACGCAAAACTGTGTTATGTGTGAAATAAGTCACATAAGACACACAAATGAAAAGCAGTGCCATGTGGTATGAAAATTTAACAAGAGTCCAGGAATCATTATATGGCTGAACAAGCTGAATGTGCTCGGTGGATTTATTAATGAATGCAATGACATTTCTTGTAATCACTATTCCCTGTTAGATGCTGTTCAGCACCTTGGGAAGTGTGGGTGAAAAAAAAAACAAAATAAAACATAATATATTGTAGAAGATAATGGAAAAACATAATGTATCAGCATACGCTGGATTGCGCAGTGGATAGCAGAAATAAGTCAGTGAACCCTGAGGGAGAATTCAACCATGCTAGAGCAGCCCAGGAGGTCCAGCTAACATTAACACACATTACACGCCAGGCCAGACATACAGCAGGACACCCATCACATGCTGTTAGCATCTCTTATCCTTTCTTGATTTTAATTTCTGATAGGCAGCACTGTCAGGATTTACAACAGGCTTTATAAAACTATAAAGCTGTTTATTTGCTTAACGTTGGCACGGCTCATGCATATGTAGAGTGAAGGACCACAAGATTCACGCAAGTTTTGAAGAATTTTCCGTATTTACAGCTGATCCATATGTATATGTTTATGCTGACATAAAAGACATGCAAATGCCACGCAGAGTATTTCTGCAGGTCAAGCACATTTTCTTTATGCGTTGCATTTTCATATGCAGTAACAATCTGGTAATCTCATTATTTAAAGATTTAAATGGCATACACTTTAAATATTCACATAGTATGTTAAAATGGACACGGGCTAATATTCTCATTGATTCAAATTAGTTGCTTGTGGAGATTTGATTATGTCACCACCACTTTGCGAGTACCATTAAGCACAATCAATGTTTGGGACTGAAAAATTATGTTTCCATTGATGACATTTGCATATCACATCAGAAATGGTAATATGTTCAGCTCCTGGTAAAATGACATGCTTACTTGGGCCTAGGTAATATCAAGACAGTTGGGAAAGGGATGAGGAAGGTGGGCAGTGGTCTCCATTCTTCTGCATTCCTCTTTCAACCATATAATCCAGACACGTACAATTGAAATTTCTGTGAAGGCGGCATTGACAGTTTGTCAGATAAATGTCACCATCTCTGGGATTCAATTTGCAAATAAGTATGCCTTGTGTGGAAGCGGTAGGATCACTTTTATAACATTTTTCATTGTAAATAATGGTACATGAGCAAACTTCCATTCTTCTTCTGTAATTTGTGCCTAAGTCAAAACATGGAAGACCCAACCAGGCAAATTGATTCAAATGTTTGTTTGTCTGGATGCAGAAAGATAATAAAGTGTCACCTCTAGGTCCTCAAATTGTGGAATTTCAGCCACATCATTTTTCTTAATGTATTTTGCCACTCAAAAGATTGTTGTATTGAGGCATGGGGGCCTTTTTGTCTTTGTTAAATACAAAATTGAAAGTGCAAGTCTGCTATCAGGTAGCAGGATGTGTGCAGAAGTAAGCCAACCTCCAACTCCCTGCTCTGTCGCCAAACCTGCGCTTACGCTCACAAGCCACATAGTGAGTTCAGCTGCGTCTGTCACCCCCTCACTCCCAACACATCACCTCTACGGTCTGCTTGAGTCCGCTCTGTACTGGCATCAGCATCCATAAAATACACTCGCTATACTCCATAGACGGCCAAGCTGACATTAAAGCAGATGGATTTTCTCTCAATCCGCTTAAGACATCAGACGAAGAGTGACTTTGTTCCTTTTTTTTTTTTTTTCAAGGAGTTTTAATACTGCAGCTTTCATGTTGGAGTGCCTCCCCACTGTTACAGATATTGAGTCAGTTGACTGCTTCATGACAGGCGGCTGGCAATGTGACGTACTGTAAAGGGGAACAATGAAGTTCTTCTGTGCCCTGCCAGGTGTACAGTATGTGAGTGTGTACTTTCGTAACAGTTGGTGATCGATATGCATTGGGATAATACACCAAGATCAACAACAACTTTTAAACAATGATCGAATATTGGTTTCACCACAATATGTCAGCGTGACCACATAGATGTGGCAGACTGCTCACTGGTGGGCGCTTTCAATAATTCAATGTTTGACTGTGGTTTGTATTCACCCTAGGGAAGCACTCTGTGTTTTAAATATGCTGGAAAGTTAATGGAAAAAAAATCTCCTCAAGCAGTTTGTGGTGGTTTCATATTCACAAAAGGCTCTTCTTCATCCCTCAAACCTTATCTGTTCAGACAAGGGGACTTTCTTTCCTCTTCCAGAGCTTGAATTTCTTCCAAAATAATTCCAACAGACTCAGAGGCGCACAAATCCCAACTTGTCACTTTTGGTCTCTGTTTATTTATTTTTGTGTTTTTTTTTTTTTTGTTTTTTTTTTTAAGCAAAGGGTTGAGGAGGAGAGCAGATAGCAGAAGGCTAGGGATGAGGTGGTTTGTCTGATGTGAATGTGTTTTTGCTGTTATCACTCTGAGTGGCTGACTTCCTTTGTTGGCTTGATAACACATTGCTTCCCTCACACTTCCCTCCTGTCTGCCAGAATGGCTGAGCCATTTGGTGTCAACACAGCTCAGTCCTGGACTGCACGAAAGCCATGAGCTGTCCAGGGGTTGTGACTAAGTTTCTCTTTTGTGAAGTACCCTCTACTGTGCTTGGTATGGACCTATGGAGGCATCACCTCAATCACATGAAAAGTGAAAGTGACATTCCTTCAGAAAAAGGGGGTGAGATATCTTTGTTTTTTTTTTTTTTTTTAGTTTTAACTCCCCGCTTTGTGCTCTGCGATTTTACATTTTGTCAAAGGTTCTTGCCTCTAGGGTGTAGTAGTATAGTTGCTATCTTATTTGATAGAGATGAAAGCTCCTGAGGGTAGAGCGGAGCCTTTTTCATTCAGTGACAGCTCCATTACTTCAGTATACGTTACATAGCTTGAAATCATAGAGTGATGTATCACCTCAGTCTGTTACATTCATCATTGTGAGTAACAGCTGCAAATCACATGCAAGACTTACACAAAGCGGGTATTTCATAATCCCCCGGTGGCCAATAAAATATATCATGCAGAAAAGAAATTGAAAAGCAAAAAAACAAAAAAATACTGAAAATGGTTAACACTGTCTTGAGCCGTTTGGTTTCCCTGGTGGTGAGAGCGCAAGACAAAACTCAGGGGCTAATGCAGAGATTAGGCTCATAATCAATCAAATAGATTAGAACCAGTGGCAATTGAGCAAACAGCAGCACCACATAGGTCCCGCAGTCAACCAGGGCAGGAAGTCTTGAGTGTTTTGCCTCGAACTGGCAACAGGAGGGGGGGTCTGCATGAGAGAAACAGCACTGCACTCATTCCTAGATCGTAAATCATGCTCCCTGCTCTTTTAGATTGTTTTGAATCAAGCTTGTTCTTTGGGTCCTTGAATCGGTCCCTGGGCTTATTAGAGTCTAAGCTGAGAGGATAACCAAGTGTGGTATTCATCAGAGAAGGCTTAAAAAAGCAAGCCATGCAGGATAGTCATTCAGACCAACCATTGTGATGGTGTCCCTCACAAAAAATATTTGCAACAGATTGATCCTGAAAAACACCAATTACATTTTTCAAACAAATCAGCACTTGGTGTTTGGCAAATCCTGTAATTTTAGACACCGCACCGAGACTCACAAGTCCTCAGACCAAAATAAGCATTATTTCAACATCCCATCATTCATGATTCATTGTATGTCATCCAACAACATCATTCTTCTCACATCTCAAATAAGAAGGTGTCTAGTCTATTTTTTCCTCTTCCACCGCTATTGCCCATACATGTATCTTCTGTATGTAGTGTATGTCATCTTGTTTCGATTCAATTAACATATTTCAACCAGATTTCTGTATTTCAATAAACGGTAAATGGTCTTCACTTATGTAGCACTTTCAACACCAGAGATTCACTGATTCACACGTGCACACACACACCAACGTCATAGAACTACTATGTGAGGCACTACTTGATGACACTTCGGCATGTAGGGAGGAGGATTTGGGGATCGAGCTGCCAACCTTCTGATCAGAAGGGTGCCCACTCTACCAACTAAGCTGCAGCTACCATGCACCACCAGGTAGCCCAAAACAAACCAAAGAAAATCTATAACTCTGAGACACATTACAATTAAAGCTCTCATATTCACATATATACCTCAGGCAGGCCACAGTTGACAAACATTTAGTTAACAGTACCTCTAAGTCATAAAGCTCTTCGATCCTGTATGTATTTGACCACTCCTCTGTTGGCAAGATGTCAACGGCAGAAGACGGGCCCGTCTTCAGCTAAAAGGCTTGACAGGGTATGAGAGTGACATAAAGGATTGCTGACATGTTGCCATCGGCCAAAATGTGAAGCTCATCATATATCGCAACTCAGTCTTTCTCAGGGAAGTGGGTTTGAAAGCAAAACACAACCATAGGCTTTTTTTATTTTACACTGTTTTTTTCCATCTTTGACAGAGGATAGAACTATGTCGATCTATCTTGACTTTTATACTCAACCCTACAGAGAAAAGGCCGAACCCCAAACATTATCTAAGCCCACTGACGTATAAATGATGTTCTACCCTCATGATAAATTTGGAAGATTATACCCTGTTCGCTGTTCTAGACATACTGAAGCAGATCACAGAAAACTGCTGACATGAACCCAAATCCCTACAAATCTCAACATGATTTTTATAACTTTCATAAAATCTATATTCTGGACAAATTTGAAGAAGAGGGCCATCAATGCAGTTTTTATTGATTAATCCTGTCTATCTTATTTCTCCATTATGTTTATTCTCTTTCATTCCAACCTGCAGAGGCCGATAGATACAATTCATCATCGAGTATGGACTGAGTTGCTGGGATTAGGCAGGCGCAGCCTTCCAAAGATTTTTTTTTTTCATAGGGCAAGAGTCAACAGAAGCACTGGAGCTGATCCTGAGTCTCAGACAAAGTGACAGGTGCGGAGTGGCAGGTGATAAGCCCACTTGGGAAGGTCGCGCATACCTTTGCCTTGTCAGAGATAATGGGTTCAAAGGAAGTCCAGAGGTCAAATAGGAGACATGCATGTGCATGGATGTCATGATAAACACAAATACATGCGTGCCTACTCACAAACACACCACACACAGACACACACAGACAAATAAACTCATCATAGTGGCTGCGGTAACATGAGAAGTTATCAGACTGATACAAAACAATGTGACTAAAAACATGCAACATGCTAAAGTAAAGCCACCAAATACAGAATCATAGTAAATTTCTACATGAAATAATACATTGATTGAACTCTGTACATTTACCAACATGAGCTAATAATAAGATACAGTCAGAAATTAAAATCAAAGCACATTGTAGGACTGGAATAAATAGGATTGATTAATGAGGTTGCTATTTAGAATCATATTCAAATTCTATCCTTACATTTCACCATTTCTATGACTGATTATTTTCTTTCTGTAAAAAAAAAAAATGCAGCCTCAGGGCGGCACAGGCAGGTGTCTCCCTGAGCCGGTCCTAAACCCAGATAAATGCAGAGGTTTGTGTCAGGAAGGGCATCCATCATAAAACTTTTGCCAAAACCAAACATGCAAATCAAAGCTAATAATCTCATACCGGATCGGTTGGGGCCCAGGTTAACAACAACTGCCATTGGTACTGATGACCTACAGGGTACCAGTGAAAATTCGGCTACTGTGGGTCAAAGAAGGAGAGGAGGCAGGTGAGTTCGGAAGCAGAGAGGGAGGAGGAAAGGCAAGGGCAAGGGTTAGCGTTGAATGTTGGGACTATGACAGGAAAAGGTAAAGAGTTGGTCGACATGATGCAGAGCAGGTGGATATACTGTGTGTCAGGGAAACCAGGTGGAAAGGTAGTAGTGCTAGAAGCTTAGGAGCTTAGAAACAGGCTTTAAGTTATACTATCAAGGTACTGACAGGAAGAGAAATGGAGTAGGAGTAATCTTAAAAGAGGTGTTTGTTAGGAATGTTCTGGAGGTGAAAATAATGTCTGATGGACTTATGAGACTGAAACTGGAAATTGAAGGTGTGATGCTCAATGTTGTTAGTGGCTATGCCCCGCAGGTGGGATGTGAGTTAGAGGAGAAGGAGAAGTTCTGGAATGAGTTAGATGAAATGATGCAACCCCAGAGATGAGGGAGTGGTAATTGGTGCAGACTTCAATGGGCATGGGTGCAGGCAATAGAGGTGATGAAGAAGTGATGGGCAGATTTGGTGTACTGGATAGGTGGTAGACTTTGCAAAAAGGATGGAAATAGCTGGAGTGAACAATTTTTTCCAGGAAAAACAAGAACATAGGGTAACCTATTAGAGCAGAGGTAAGAGCACACAGGTGGATTACATCTTGTATAGACAAGGCAACCTGAAAGAGATCATCGACTGCAAAATAGTTGTAGGTGAGCATAGGATGGTGGTTTGTAGCATGACCCTGGTGACAAGGAAGATTAGAGGACAAAGGCAGAGCAGAGGGCAAAGTGGTTAAATTTTAAAAGGAGGACTATTGCATGGTTTTCAGGGAGAGCCTTGAGAAAGGCTCTGGGTGGACAGAGAGAGCTTCCAGATGACTGGACAACTACAGCTAATGTTAACAGGAAGACAGGTAGGAGAATACTTGGCGTGTCATCTGGGAGGAAATTAGATAAGGACACTTGGTGGTGGAATGAGGAAGTGCAGGAGTATAAACAGAAAAAGTAGTTAGCGAAGAAGAAGTGGGACCCTGAGGGGACTGAATAGAACAGAGAGGTATACAGAGAGATACAGAGTAAGGTAAAGATAGAGGCACCAAGGGCGAAACAAATGGTGTAGGATGACTTGTATGCTCAACTGGACAGTAAGGAGGGTAAGAATGATATATACTGGTTGGTGAAACAGAGAGATAAAGATGGAGAGGATGTGCAACAGGTCCGGGTGATTAAAGGTAGAGTGGGAAACAAATTGACAGATGCTAGCAGAGTGACGGGAAGATGGAAAGAATGAGGAAAATGAAAGAGAGGCAAGGGTAGAAGAGGTTACTATTGTAGACCACAAAGTAGCAGAGATGAGTAAAAGTGAAGCGAGGAAGGCACTGAAGAGGATGTAGAGTGGAAAGGCAGTTGATCCTGATGATAAACCTGTGGAGGTGTGAAAGTGTCTGGGAAAGGCAGCAAAGTCACCGAAGATCTGAAGTGCCAGTAGTTGGAAGTCAGAAGTGACCTCTCAACCAAATAGTCATCTCAGAGCCATATACATACTGTACATTAATTTAATTGTTTTTTATTTTTTTATTTTTCGGGGAGGTTGGGGGCTACGTGCGATCAGTAGGATAGTGCTTGGTGAAGAGATATGCTTTCAGCTCACGGCAAAAGATGGGCAGCGACCCCGCTGTTCTGACCTTTTTCGTGAGTTTGTTCCACCGTGGAGGAGCCAAGACTGAGAAGAGCTGAGACCTGTTTGATCGGCAGCCAGGGGTTTTGAGTGATGGGCTGGACAGTCACCGAGAGGTGGCAGATCGGGGGGGGGGGGGGGGGGGGGGGAGTAGAGACATGTGGCTTGACCATATCCTGGAGATAAGACGACCCAATCATTGCCCAGGAGTCAACCAACAGGGCCTTGAACTTGATGCGGGTGGCTACCGGGAGCCAGTGAAGGGACATAAGAAGGGGAGTTGTGTGGGAGAATTTGGGATGGTTGAACACCGGGCGGGCTGCCGCTTTGCGAATAAGCTCCAGAGGCCTGATGGTCACTGCTGGGGCAGGGGGGATATGCGGTAGTCCAAATTAGAGATGACTTGAGCCTGGATGAGTATCTGCACTGTATCCTCCTTGAGGAGTCTGTGAATCTTCCTGATGTTGTAGAGGAGGAATCTACAGGAAAGTGCGACTGCTGCGACGTTTGCTGAGAATGACAGATGGTTGTCCAAGACCACACCCAGGTTTTATGCAATTGTGGTTGGCCTTACCACGGTGTTGTCGGTGATGGCCAGGTCTCTGTAAGGACAACCTTTCAGCGGGAGAAAGAGCAACTCAGTCTTGTCTCGGTTGAGCTTCAGGTGGTTAGTTACCTTCCAATCTGAGATGTCCGACAGGCAAGCTGTAATTCGGGTTTCCGCCTGTGTGTCTGACGGAGGGAAGGACAGAATCAGCTGTGTGTCATCGGCATAGCAGTGGTAAGAGAGGTGGAGGTATGCTCTAGAGCAGGTTGATTTGCAATGGCAACCCCTGAAGGGAAAAGCCGAAATGAAAAGATTTTCTCTCTGTAAAAAATTCAAGCCTCTGCTGGTTGTCGGTCTGCCTAGATATTAGAGAGAATACCCTATTCACACAACATAAGCCTGTCTTGTCACCGGTGATTTGCACATTGGCGGGCTTTTGTCATGATGTGGATCAGGCCAATCTGAAGCCATGTTTGTGCAAGCAAAATCACACATTAAAAGCTGGAGTACATAGAACAGCGCACAGATGGTTCAGAAATTTGATTGCCGTCGATACGCAGCACGTGCACAGTGAATATTTTCCCATATGAATCAATCAACTTTATATTGTTTCTGTGACCCTGCTGATTGTTAACACAATCAGCACCCATGCAGTGCGGCCACTGATCGTATTTGTATTCAGATGTAGGCATTGATGTTTGTATCACATCTGCAAATAACCTTCAGTTCATCAGCTGTTGTTTTTTTTATTGCATTTTCTAAATTCCATGCAGCCAATGTATGAAAATACCTAACAGTCTGGTAAGTTAAACGGCAGCAGTCATGCAGCTGCCCTGGTCACCGTTCATGGAGCATTCTGTCCACTATGATGAATAAAAAAGAATAAATAAAAATGGTGGTAAAAGTACCTCATTAGGCCATGGATATTAAAAGGTTTCAAGCCCAGGTAACATCCATGAGAATGAATTCCTGCACAGGGTACAATGGACTCCCATCTTCTTCTTTTACTGATTCATTTAATAAAGAGGGGATAGACCACATCGATTTCCTTTCTGTCTCTGACATAGGATTTTTTTTATTATCAATTATAAAATTAATAATTTAATATTTTCAAAAACACATTTAGAATGACTAAACTGGAGTTCCTCATTGGTTACCACGAGCACTGTGGCACTGTGCCCAGATCCTTTCATAAGCCTTGCAAGATTAATTTTAGGTGGGGCGTTCAATTTGTTTTTATGGGATTTATGAACAAACTATATCATTTGAGTTTTATTTTGACAAAAACAACTTGAGATACATGACTTTTAATTTATGTTACACACTTTTAAGTTCATATGGTCTCTATCAGAGGAACACCTGGTATTAAATGTTTTGGAAAGAGGGTCAGAGAAGCCAGACTGAGATGGTTTGGTCATGTATAGAGGAAGGATAGTGACTATATTGATAGACGTATGCTGGTATTAGAGCTGCCAGGCAGGAGGTCTTGAGGACGACCAAAGAGAAGATTTATGGATGTAGTGAGAGAAGATGTTTGGTGTGAGCGAGGAGGATACAGAGAATAGTGTTAGATGGAGAGGGTTGATTTGCTGTGGCGACCCCTGAAGAGAAAAGCCAAAAGGAGAAGTAAAAGTTCATATGGTCCTCATTCCATGTATATAGAATTTCTCCTCCGTTTGCCTCTTCTGGTCTTTGTGTCCCTTATTGAAAAATCAATCAAATCAAATGGAATCATATTGGTTGGTCAGAGGCTGTTGCCCAGGGTCCTTATCAGTTATACTCTTTGATCTGGATTAAGACTTAACATTTGTATCTGTAAAATAATACAAATCTATGAAACGAAAGCCTTAGGTGCTATTGTGTCCAGAGTGTGGATGCCATTAAGTATATTTGTATGTCCATCAAAAAGCTGTTCATATAACAATGCAATGATTTAATGTCGTGTGCCATTCGTCTTCTTCAATTAAACTTCATGCATATGTATTGGATCAGAGTTACTCGGTTGACGGGTCAGTAATTACAGGTTCTCAATTTAAATGATAAATCTTAGGTTGCGGCTGATTTGTCACACTCAACGTTCTAGTGATACACGTATTCATCAATGCAACTGCCTGGACACTGCACGCACCACACATACACACACAACACACAGCAAACATAATGCTGCTGAATTGAAGTGCAGATGGAAAAAATGACAGCTGACGATAAATTTCTCACCGCTTGGCGTGAATCACTGCAACAAGTGATTATGTCAAACTCATTTGTGGTTGTCAGTTATCATCACACATCTGGTAGCTGCAGCAGAATGGCTTGCAGTGACAAGTCTGTTTCTCTGTGTTTTTGGAGAGACCTTATATATGCAATGTTGTATATTTGGAATGACCAGTAATCATCCAAAACCTACATCTTGTCAAAGGGCATTGGATGGAAAACTGTTGGTTTTATATCTATTGTCATGAAATTAAATCATCCGGTAGCATGATTTATCATCGTTGGTTTTAGTGCTTGGGGATAGGAGCAAAATCCAAATGTACATACCAAAAAATTCCAACAAAATATGATGCCAGACAGAATCTGTAGGAACTTATCCATAACCTATTGTGGCCAAAGAATTACAATTTAAAACCTTTTAAAACCATTTTTTTTTTTAATGTTTGCTCTTGCCAGAGGGCGGTCATGATAAGAGGAGGCATATTAATATGTTAATTCAGCTATAGGCAAGATTTAGTGCATCCTTCCATAATAATATTGCATCCCAACAAATATTGTGTTGGAAAGTGTGCTACTTTAATGTGACTTTCTTTAATGTGCTTATGCTGTGTTAATTTGTTTTTTCTTTGTTCTGTCCCAGTTGCATATTGTCCAATAATAACAGCAAGTCACACTTCTAGTGCTATGCCTCTTTCTCAAGAAGGATTCCGATGGAAATACAGAAATGGTTACCTTTGGCGGGGAGATGCACATGACGATGCCTTTTTCCCATTCCTAAAATATTATTTTATATCTAATAACAAATTCAATGTGAAGCCTTGTGAAAAGATTACTGGAGCTATGATGTTACAGGGAAATGAAAAAAATCCTTGTTAAACCACCAAAGGAATCTCTTTGACCATGTCAGTGCACTTATGGAGGTTGTTGTAGTTTCTGTGCACTGATTCTGTTTTGCATGTTGAATAGTGTGACTGAGTCTATGTTGAATAAGTGGAATAAAACAGAATAATGCATCTTCCCTTATGGTACAGCAGCTTGAAGAGCCAAATGAGCATATGATATATATAAGATATGTATAATAAACGTGATCAACATATGGTATGATGAAATGCCAATGTGGGTAGCAGGGATGGTGGTGGTGGGGGGAGGTGGGGGGATTAACAATATTTTGCAAATATAGCGACTTGTGGTGACTTCAGGTAAGGAGTGATGACTCCTCAGAACAGAGGCTCCTTTGCCATCCCCACCCCCAACGTTTTTTTCTTCATCCACGCAAACACTTGCGTACTTGTGCTTCTCACACTTGATCTCCGATCTTGAAAAAAGGCTGCTCAGGGAGGGGGTTGGAAAATGAAACATTTTTGGGAAAAAAAATTTTAATGTTAGAGATGATTACCCCGGCTGAAACTCAGGCACTTTAAAACATCAAACAGAAGGGGTTATTCTCCCACCAGGGCAATTTGAGAACAATCAGTGTAAATTGTCGCACTGGTCCTCATGGCAAGATGGAGGAAACGGTACTTCTGTTCACACCAGTTATACCTGCTCCAGCACAGGAGAAGGGAGGATGGGGAAAGTACATAAAAAAGGTCCTCTATGAATAACTGCCAATGGGGGAGCAGGCAGTGTTGAGAGAAGGGTTAGATAACCCCCCCAAAAAACCTTTTGTCTCCATATTAAGCTTCTCACATTTGAATTGACCACAGAGTTGCAGGTTGATTGCTTCAATGATTTGCTCTGTTGCCCGTGTTCTCAGCTCCCCTCTGAACACTTTCCACCAGCCGCACCTCAAGTAATCCATCACAATCAATCAAGTCACAAATAACCATCTGACTACACAGTGAAGCCAGTAAATTGTTACGAGCATTGAGACACTGTACTCTAAGACTTCAACCTGAGCCTACACCAGATTTTCTTCATAATATGTAAACACCAGAATAATAATTGCACCGTTTGATTTTTCCTTATCAAATAAGATTATTTTCCCAAAGTGAAAATAGAGACATAATGTACGCGGAGTTACTGGATTGGAAGCTTTCAGTGCTTCCCAATGCCTCATTTAGTAAAGTGACCAGACCATTAGAACCTGTCAGACTGAGTTAAACTTGGGCAGGTATCCATCCACGCAGCAGAGGAGACCTCATTTCATCCCTGACTGAAGGGTTAGAAGCAGAATAAAAACTATATTGTCCCAAAGGATCTGAGGAGCTGCGGCTTTGTTAAAGAGAAACCTTCTCCCAGGCTAATCAATGTTCCAGAATCTTTTTGGAACATTGAGAAATGTCCCCAAAACATTTCCAGAATATCCTCTTGTAAGCTATGCTACAATTTGTCTTTTGTTTGTCACATGAAAAAGCCTTTCCCATTTAACCAATTTTCAATTTTATTTGTTTTTCCATACCACTTGGCCCGCTGATCAGGAGAGTTTTAGAATAATGCCAGCATTCAGTGACTCAATATCAGAGTGAACCTGAAGAACCTGGATCATCACTCTAAGCAAAATTTCTATCCGATGATAGCAAAGAACCTCCTTTAGGTATCAGGAAAGTGAAAAACTTAGTAGAAACTGATTAAAACAAAAAAATACCCATGAAGTTGTTGATTTTAACCACCTTCAATATATACAGTATTTCCTGTGTCCCCTCCCTTGACAGTATTATATCTCAAAAAAAAATTATATCAAGTTCAATATTTTTTGTCACTCATTTCAGAAAGTGAAACCTATATATTAAAAGGCCTCATTATCCTTAGAGTGAAATGTCCCATGCCTTTATTTCTTGATTTTTGATGATTATGGCCAAAAGATAATGAAAATTAAAATTCTTCTGTCTGATACAATTATAATATTACAAAAGACCAATAAGATAAAGAACCCCATCAATTCTCTATGGGGTTGATGGTGAGTTTGCTGGCCATGAGCATAGGTATCATCCATATGATTCACCCCTACTTTTGCTTCAATAGACTCAGATATGTTCCCTTTCTTCTGACAAAACATACGGTCACATATTCAAACTGAGCTTTTCATGTGACAGCGAAACCTGATTCACAAATAAATTATTCCAGAGATATCCTCAACTCCTGCTGACATAGCGACATACATTGGAATCCAGCAGCTTCATGTCTTTCCATGGCTCTATGATCCAGCAGCAGGTTGGTGGTTTGGTCTGTGCTATTATGTATGACATGTAGAGGTGTTCTTACAAAGCCTGTGTTGGGCAACAACACAGGTGTAAAATCCTGACCTGTTTTGTTTGGTGTGACACGGCCATGGCTGTGGCCCAGTGATGGAAAAATATACAAAAAGCCTCCAAGCACATGTGTCATGAAACTGTCATTGTAAGAAATCACTCATTTACATATTTGGAAAGAACGATGCTCAAATGACAGATAAATAAAAACTGTATATTTGTTCAGTGAAAATGATCCATGTGACCCCCTTTGCTGTGTTGCTTGCATTAATGCTCAGTTCAATAAGAATTGAGTGCACTGCTCTAAGGACTATCATTAATGTTACCAATCACTACTCCACTGACGTGACACAAGGGCTGCTGTTAATGGCTACATGTTTCACTCTGCACTCTGTGTTCAACTACCTCATGTTTCATTTCCATTTTTATTGTTCTTGACTTTACATTGGATATTGAAATCACCATTTGTGCAAGCCATCCTCAGACTTTCGATTGGGATTGGGGATCAGTTTAGGTTAGGAATGTGCAGGAAATGTGGAGTTATGCGATGTACAGTATCACACAGCATTCAAACCAGTGAAGTATCTGTCCTTCAGCAGCTGTGTAAGGCATTAAAAGTCATAGCTAAAGAAGCTTGATGGATGTGTCATGACAAAATAATATCGTCATTGAATTGTAATGAAGCATTTAAAAGTCTTCAAGTGCACATTATACTGGAAAATGTCACAGAGACATTTAAATAAAATGTCTATGATTATCGGAGATTGATACAATGTAGACAGGTTCATGTCTTTGTTGCCATGGTTCTCTTCATGCACTTAAGGGTTTCAGTTTCTCTGTGGTACCAAAAGTTCGCCTCAGGGATTTTTGCCCACTTGTCTAGGTATTCCCAGCCCACTTCCATGTCCACTCATCCCACAGCATCAGATTTTGATTCTTTAGCATAGCTACTCTTAAATAAATAAGTCACCTCCCCATGCTTTTTTTAAACACACTGCTTGGATACTAAGAGCCTTTGTTTTGCTATAACACATGTAGTTCAGCTTCCCTTCATAGAGAAATTGGCAATTATTTAGTTTAAGAGTTGTTATATGTGGCTCTCCCTGCTTTTTGTTCTACTGTGGCCAAAGGGGAAACACGGTAGCCTTGCTCTAAACCATTATTCAAAAACAAGTTGATGTACAAGTCCTCTCTCTCACATAAAGCTTGTGCTATAGTAAGTACTGTGCTCACTTTCCTTGGTGTTAATAGCAAGATCAACTTTGCCCCAGAGGCACAGCAGCACATGGAAAATGCAGAGCCGTGTTGTGTGTGTTGGATTTCCTCTGACAAGTGATGCTATAAGACATTGCCCCTGCTGATCCTCTGTCAATTGCCATTTTAAGGTATCAGAAGTTATTCTGTGCAACCCATCTACCACAGTGGCATTAGCCATTCGTAGCCTCAGAGGCGCATACCCCAGAGGGTTTTCGTTATTTGAGGTATTCGTTATTTCAAAAAGGACCACCTGCAGACCCACAACAGAGCTTTGCACTCGAAGTACAGACTTTCTGTGTTGTGGACACGAGACATCATTCATTACCTTCAAGGTGGCCCTCACAGGTCTCCAAGGTCAATCTATTTTTCCTCTTGATATTATAATGAAGTCCATTGCAGTTGATATTACAAAATTTTAGTTCTGTCTGAAAAACTTTGTTACTTGCAATGAGCTAGAGATAGAGATAGAGCTAGAATCAGCCCCCAGGGTAGATCATAAACATTTCAGGGACTGTTACAAAATATTCACTCATCACACCCATTGCCATTTTGAGCAAATTATAGCACATTTACAGAATGAAAACAAACAACCATGGAATAATAATAACGCCATGGGTCTATTTTTTGCCTAAGGTGGCAATCGGTGCAGGGAAATATGAATCAATTGATAATAATTATCACTGGAAGTATGATGGGAAAGAACCTAAAAATGTTACTAGCTCTGCAAAAACAACCTTGATCTTTTTTTTCCAAGTCTTTGCAAACATTGATCAACAATGTATGGGGTCCAAAATGCACTGCATGCGCCTTTGGGTTATTCTTGATCTAGATTTGTTTAATGATTTATAATCTGAGCATGCAGTAAGCTGAAAACAGGCACTGCCATCTTGGTATTCGGTATGCCATCTGCTCAAGGTACACAATACATCTACATAATGTATTTATTTAGGTATATTGTTAAATCTAGGGTAAACAGACCTGATATTGCGGAAGAAATCATCCAAGGGAAATCATTCAGGGGAGCAACAGGTATCCATCAAGCAACGCAAAAGTATGGTAGTTGTGATGTACACAATCATTTTCATTTACTATTAAATTATACATTATCTAGCTTTGATTCTTCTCCAGGTTTGTGCTCTGGTGTGACCACATGGGTGAAACGGACAGAGTGAGAATATGCACATGTCATGGAGGAATATAGCGTAAATATACTGCTCAAAAAAATAAATAGAACACTTGAACAACACAATGTAACTCCAAGTCAATCACACTTCTGTGAAATCATAGTGTCCACTCAGGAAGCAACACAGATTCATTTTGACTTGTGTTAAGGACATTACATCAAAGTTGGATCAGCCTGGAGTTTGTTTTTACACTTTAATTTTGAGTGTGATTCCTAATCCAGACCTCCATGGGTTGATACAATTGATTCCATTGATCATTTTTGTGTGATTTTGTTGTCAGCACATTCAACTGTGTAAAGAGCAAAGTATTTCATAAAAATATTTCATTCATTTAGATCCAGGATGTGTTTTTTAAGTGTTCCCTTTATTTTTTTGAGCAGTGTATATAGCAAAACTATATATTGTGGCGATCAGAGCTCATCAGAGGGTTTGGCCACTTCAGCCTGGTTGACATAGCAAGTCGAGCTGCAAGACACTTTAAGCGGGAGTGGCTTCATCTTGTGTTGCTTTTAACCATACCAACACTGCTGGTGAGATGAACATAGATTGTATTTATTTTTTTTTTAAGTGACAGTTTTGAGCTTTATGAAACTTTTCATCAACCTATCAACCGTTCACAATGGCGCCCAGGTGGCCACGCAGGCAACACTTGGTAACCCATTATTGCCGCTTGTTGTGCCAAACATTCCATGTACTACATCTCTGATTGCTGTTTGGTTGGCTGTTTGGCTGATGCTTGGAAAATAACCATTTCATATTCAAATTTGTTTTTCTGCCTACGCAGTGCTTTGAATCCAGGGCGGTAGAGTCTCACTTCTCTTTTGTGATTAGTCTTTTACCAGTATTTCAAAAGTCTTCAGTGCAGCTATTGTTCTACAAAATACCTCTACACAAGACCGTTTAGATAACAAGGCTGGGCTACATAGTCTCTATTGCAGTGTTTTGTTTCCTTTCCTTTCCTTCTTTTTGTTCAGTTTTTTATTTAGTCATTTTCTTTTGCATGGAATGTTCACCTTGACTGTCCTTGTCTGGATGCCATTTCTATTCACTGTTCTTTTTTGTTTTTTGTTATCACTGCTTGAAGCACAATACACTCAGATACATCATCAGAGTCTCGGATGCAGCAGACATTAAAATATCTGATAGTGCCTTATAAGCTGGCAAAAAGTATCGTTTGGGCAAATATAATCATGTCCTTTGATTGTAAAATTTCTGTGGCACAAATATACCAAGAAATGATGTGACAAATGATCAATATCGATTATTTTACAGATGATTGTTTCATTGTTTTTGGATGGATTTGTGGGTTTTATAAACCAGCCTGGTTGGTACTGGTCCCCAATCCCAGCTGATCCAGCATAGACATGACAGCCACTTATATTGCCTATTCTGCCCAATCTTGGGGGCGACGGGCAGGTCAGTCCCAGGTGACACGCCTTAGTGCTCCATCTGATTCTCTTTTCATTTTTCTGCCTCTGTGCACTTCACATTTACTGACCTTCCGAGTCCCTTCTGGCCTCAAAGTCTGCTCTTCAAATGTACCAAGAGGAAACCACTATAACTGACTAAGGTCAGCAATTCCAGGTGAGAGTACAATGATTGCTTTTGTAATGAAAGATCACATGACCTGCAAAATATATAAGAAATTTTCAAATGATAAGACTGCACGGAAACTTAACTGCAAAAAATTGCCTCTATTTACATATATTATGTGTAGTTTAATGTTGACAGATGATCAAACCTTCTTCTTTTGAGCTACAGGTTCACTAAGTGGTTTTTTAGGTCAAGTTGACTCCACTCCACTGGAGCATTAATGGATACCCTACAGGTAAAGGAGACTTATCAAAATTAATGCATTTGAATTTCCAATGCATTTAGTGGATGATGAGGAGAAACAAAGTTGAATTACAGTAGTAGCTTTATACATTTTACCAGTCTCCTCTATAAAGACTATAGTGGCTGAGGCCACCAGACCTGAAGACAGTGAAAATTTTGCCTTTTAACCCAAATTTATTGCAAACAGATCTCGGTCAGATATCTACTGTACAGTAAATGCCAGCATTATCAGGATATTTACTTTTCAAATATTATTATGAAAATGTTATTATTGTTATCAATAATTTTATTTCTAAAGAATAAGAGTGCTCCTTTCGGTGTGCACATCTCTACTGTTTCGTAGTGAGAATTCCTCAGCTCCGGAAAATAACCTGCTACCTCTGCTACCTTTAGCAGTATCACTTCTCGCTGAGTCCACCCTGGTGTTTGGAGAATTCCTTTTCCCTAAATAGAGAAACAGCCTGTCACGGTAAATCTATCAGAAATCTGATATTCATGCTTTAGTCTTTAACAATCGTAAAGGCCTAATAATGGCTTATGAGTCTTTATGATACTATTCATCTGTCAACATTTCCTGTGTTTCAAACACATGTGAAAATGCTTGTATTATTTAATATGATGAGCTGGCATTTAGTGGGACCCTTGAGATTTGAAAGTGTTTGGAGATACTGTAGGATTGTTTGCTTCATTATTATGATGCACATAACAGCTTACAACATATGTAATTTAACATTATCGACTTTTAGAGCAGATTGCAATTGATCCTGCAATATGTACAGAGTACATTGCCCTTTGTGCGCAGTTGCTGGTTTTTCTTTGTTTCTATGATGTATTGGTCTTTTTATATGTTCCTGCCACGGTAACAATGGTAGGTAATATAGTGTTGAGTCGTTTTTTTTCTCCTGGAGTGGCTGAAATGATTTTGCAGGAATCATGGTCCTTGGTACTCTAGTAGAAGGCCAAAAGATGCATTTTGATGTTTCTAATATGGCATTCTCAGTCAAAGTGCAGAGAAACTGCTGAATCGAGGGGTAACATGGCTTCTCTTGGTCTGACAGGAGATTTCATCTGGATTGGACTTGATTTTCTTCCAAAGAATTGAAATATCAAGTTCAGTTGATATGAAAAAAAGATATTGGAAAGAATTAACCATGACCTGGGTGACTGAGAACCTCCACAGACAGGTCTGACAGGGGATACGTGTCTTCTAATGACAAAGTTAGACATGAGTGAAATGGGTGTGTGTAGGTGGAGGGATCAAAGGCGGAAAAAAAAAGATGCATGAAGTAGCATCAGCCAGGTTAGATGTGTGAGCACTAGTCTGTTTCTCCACAGTAAAGGCAGTTAATGGCAGGATAACGTGATCTGCATCTCAACACCAATTGTACTCGGGTAAACTGGCAGCTTGCCTCTTTCACAACAAGCAGCTCAGCAGAAGAATAAGCCTTGAAAGACTCAAGGTCAGCTATAGGGTAGATGTGGAATAATAAACATGTTTAAATTTGCATGGCCTGAACAACCATTCAATTATGGTTCGACAGAGAGCTAATTCAATATGAGATCTAAGTGGCTGATTGAGTTTGAATTGTTGCTGCATGTGAGATGATCAAACATGACGGGCTTTTTATAAGGTGTAATTAACACGCTGATTTTAGTGGGGACATGACAGATATTAAATTGGTTTCAGATCTCAGTGTCAAGACCAGCTGTGAGGTCGATTTGTATCCGAGCGTGTGTTTACCAGCTATCACCCCGCCCCCTGCGATTAAATGTACACAGTCACTTCGTCCTTGCCAACCTTTTGGGGGCATAAATGCTTCAGATGTATTTTAATGTTAGGTTACGGTTGGGAGGGAAGGTAAGTGGTGGAATCATTAAGAGTGCAAGGATATGAGTGCAAATTCTGGGTTCCTCATGTTAAGTGCCCGTGTGGGGCAAAGTGTAATCATTATTTGAGGTGACTACCTCGGATTGCTTCAGAATAGTCAACTCTGCTCTGTATACTTCTCAGAGAAACCTCAGCATTAATACTATCTTGTCTAACTTTTAATTCAACACTGCACCGAAGGGGCCATGACATGTGAGTCAAATACAAAAGCGACTTCTACATAAATATTCAAAGAATTAAATATATTTTCTCCCTTGTAGGAAAAAAAAAAAAAAAAATTATCAATAAAAAGTATGCACACTCAAAACATATAACTTTATTTTTCAAGGTGAACCAAGCCTTTATTGCAATTCTATACTAGTAAAAGCAAGGTGCAATCATTGCATACTCAATCATTGCGTGTTGAGTTCAACTGTCAGTGGCTTACTGTCATTATCTGGCATAAAGACAAGCAAATAAAGTGTAAAACAGCTTGTAAAATTGAAGCGTTTGTGTACCCATCTCTGACAAAGATAGGCTTTCATGAGTATCCATGCCTAGAGCAAAACTTTGCTTTTTTCATTATTTTTGTCATGAAGACCGTGACATTTTGTGAAATATTTATTTCAAAAAACAGAAATGTATAATGTATATTGAACTGACAAATGTAAAGCCAGAGCAATGTATCAGCACAGTGGTGGAATATTCAAGCAATTTCAGGTGGATGCAAAACACTGACAACATGAGCAGCCAGAGAAGAATTGATCACAACGGCAAAGTGCCTGGTAACTTTTTTAAATAAGTGGACCTTGTCTGATGGCTTGCAGCTTTTCCGTAATGGGTAAATATTTCTTTTAAGAAATCCTTGAATAGGATAGGGGAGCTCCGCAAAGCAACGATCCCAGCACTAAAAGCACTACTTCAACCCATACAACCCATACTATCTGCTCAACAACAACAGTCCCCCATGTCCCTGAAAGGCAAAGTACAAAGAAGCAGCAGCTTTGTATCAAATGGTAGATGTTCTCAACTTATAGAGCTTTCACACCTTGCGGTTTCAAAGTGCTTTACACTAGACACAATTCATCCATCCACAAGAAGGAACTAACCAGACCATTGGGGTCCCAAGGACACTTGGAATACAACCAACAATTATCTATTGGAGGGACTCCCTCTTTAACAACTGAACGGCAGCCTTCCCCTTTCAGATACTCAAAGGACAAGTTAAGTTCACAGAAGTTTATGGGATGATTCGTTTATTTTCCTTCCTCACACACCTTGCAAGTCTGAGTCAATTACATGGTAAATATTGGTCCTATGACGATGGCTGAGAATGGATCTTTTTATCAAACTTCTGCCAGCATAGAAAGTCAAGCATGCTTACTTTTCCAAAGACAGCTAAATGGGATATCGCATTAGAATGCAAACTGAGGAAAGTGAGTGCATCTGCATCGCAGTGATTGGCCCCTCAGACAAAGCAAATTAACCTCACTGTCAACCCACTGGAATCTGAGGAAGGGGCCATCTCACCGGAAGTCCAACTCTGCTCTTAACCCTGCAAATTCAGCCATGTGAAGAGTTGCATTCCCTCGTTTGCTATCTGGAGGGTTCATGGCTGTAGGGCTATGGCTTGTCAAAAACAATTACATCCAATGGTCTCTGGGAGGGCCTCCTCTTAATTTGATCTGATAAGCATCTCCTTGCATATTAGCACTGAGGCCCAGCGGTCATCCTGCTCCCCACAGATAATGGACTGAGCTGGCAAACAGCATTTGTCAGAGACAGCCACTTACCTGGGACGTGCACGACATGCTGAGCAATGCTAATAATAGTCACTCAGCCAGATTAGCAGTTAGTGGGCTACAGAAGCCATCCCTGTGGTCGGCCAATCGATTGTCATTTACTCTCACTCTGCTTTCAACTGAACAGAAAAAGAAAAAAATATTAAAATGCCTGCCTGTTGCTTTAAGCCTGAATGTGCAAAATAAATGGTTTCGTAGTAATGTAATGGTCGATGGTTGGAGCCATCATTTTTGGACCACCATCATGCATTAAAAGAAAAAAAAGAGGAACGTAAAAACTAAACTTTATCTTATGCATTTTTAAAAACTATCAAACCAATAGCTAATCACCATGATGCAGAATCAGTGGGTGCTCTGAGCTGGTTTCCCTGCATCCAGACGGTCCCACCAGGGGCTGATGGCAGACATTGTCACGCAAAGTGTGTTCCTTATGTCCAGTCTAGTCCGCTGAGTGGTTTTGGCCAACAATAACTGCCTAAATCCTTAATTTTCGTGTCTGCGAGACATGACCTGCAGTTAAACACATTCCTATACAAACCAGCCTAGATTTACTTTAAGGAATGTAACTGATCCAAAGAAAGTAACTGCAACTACCATGCAATGGTCATATGGGTAAAAATCAATCTGTCATTACATTTATTTATGAATGTATTTATTTATTCACATGTTATTTGGATTTCCTTTGGTCATTTTTATGTATTTATCTTCCATTTCTCAATCCTTGATTTATTTGGTTCTCTTTTTGTTCATTCCTGGATTTGGCTAGAATTGACTTTAAGCCACACCCTTTTATAGAATAAGACCATACAAAAAGAGGGCAAGTCAACCATTCCCAGCCAAGCCAATGTTCATTGCAGTGCAGTACTAAAACCAGTTTGAGACCCTCCACCATGAGCTAGAGTTATTGTGTGATTTTTTTTTCTCCAAACTACTTACACATAAAGAACACATTCAGGCAAGGGGCATCGAGACGAGATCATAACTCACATATACAGCAAGATCTTTCTTGTCTCTGAATCTGAATAAACAAATTAAGTGTTTTTACGAGACAAAGGGGTTTTTAAGGTTCTCTTTGGGAGTGAGGAGGATAGAAAGGCTCAGGAATTAGTCCATCAGAGGGACAGCACATGTCAGATCTTTTGGAGAGCATGTAAGACTGACATGGAGGAATGGGTGCTGCGGTTGGAAATGCTATACAGGAGGCCTAGACCAGAGAGGAGTTTCATGGATGGCGTGAAATAGGACAGAAATATAGTTCATGTGAGAGAAAACGAAAGCCAAAGAAAGGGGTGGATGGAGGAAGATGTGGTGCCCCCTGAAGGGAATAGCTGAGAGAAGAAAAAGTTTACCAGACAAAAGGGCTGGGAATCAGTGACTCACAATAAAATGCTGACATGATCCTCTTACGATGACAGTATCATCAAATAAGAGTTCTGGATTTATCAAGATTTTGTTGGACAATTTATTTTCACTACATCAGTTCAACACAGGGAGAATAACCTTATGTCCTTTATGGCATAAGGCTCAGACAGCCAGGCCTCACACATGTAAGACACGACTTCCTCACGCCTAAAGGTTTTACAACTGTAAAATTAGATAACGTATGAGGAATGAAGTAAACTATATCCTTCCTTTTACAGAGCCGGTATCAATCCAATCTAATGAGCCAGTGAGCTGTTCCAATCCAATAACATGGTAATAACGACTTCAGGCTGGCAAAGAACAACGCTGTTCATTAGTGCTTTCTTTGAGCTTAAACATAGGTTGATGAATGTAGGGGGAGCAAAATCTTTCCAGTTTTGTTATTTATTCTTTGTTAATTTATTTTATCCTGGCCAATGTCTACATCGACATCTATTAGCCTCAGTATAAATGATTAAGTAAACAGATGCATTTGTGAATTATTCCAAATTTCACAACAGCCGAACATTTCTCTGCATTATTGACTTCACAGCAATAAGATAGCAGGGAACAGTGAAAGCTGTCATGGGCTTGGACAATTTCCCAACAGCGCCCCGTCTTCAGACTGTGTGTGTTGAATTTTGCTGCTGTGCCTTATGGGGGGAAAAAAAAGCAGTGTTAGAGACTGATCAAAGCAAACAGAGTTGATGTCCAAAGCATCTGAGGGGCTTGAAGTGGCTGACAGCCGGTGAGACATCACTTTCCTTTAAGAAAGACTGAAATTAAGACAGAGAGGGAGATAAAGTCAAGGAGAAAAAGGACACAGTCCCTGGAATTTGTGCTTGTGCGGTGCTAAGCGTCTTAAAGGGATTCTCTTGCCTCATCCTGTTTTGCCTTTCACTAAATGCACGTGTACCTCAATATGTCACAGGGAAATGAATAATGTGAAAGGCGGCCCAGCCTTTGTGGAGCCGAGCATGACTCAAACACGTTAAATATTTGGAAATGCACACGTATTTAAACCGGGTGTCTTAAGAGTGTAACAGATATTCTGGATTCCTCATAAACAAGGTTCACTCCTGTGGATCTGAATATGCACGGGAAAGCTGCTTTAATGCACGATAATTACATTTCAGATGGAATATTCACCAAATTAGGATCAAAAAGGGCGTTACAAATTAGTTGATCCCTCCCCGAGCACACAGAAAGATAGAACCGCGCACAGCTTTACAGAAGCCTTTTGTACCTGTATTCCATCCTGGCCCTGAGGGGCATTTGGCTCCCCCTCTGTGTAAGCAAAACTGACATCCTTTATAAAAGATTTATGAGCCAAAGATGCAAACTATAGAGCGTTAACTCCCTCGGGTGCAGCCTCTTCCATCTGTGAAGGATCACCTGTTCTTAGGTGGGCTAAATCGCTTGTTCTCTGCCAGTGTACTAACAGGCGTCCGGGCCGTAGGGAGCAAGATGGGGGCCACAGCAGGACTGGTAGCAAGAGCACGGCCCCCCTGGCAGTGGCAGCAGCGCGGCCGGCCAGTGAAGAGGCAGATATTATGTAGTTCTCAACCAGCTGACAGCACTTTTTATTTTCCGTGGCACTGCTTACACACGTGGCAGGGGCAACGGGGAAAGAAGGTACGTTTGAAGTGAGCGAGCAAGATGAAATTTATTCAGCAGTCTTCACCTGGGTTTTTTTTTTTTTTTAACTAAACATCGCCCTCGGAGTCGGCAGGGCTTTTAAGATGCTTTGCGAGGTGTTTTCAAAAGAAATGATACAAATCAACAAAATAAAAATCATCCTGCAAAGCAGAGTGCCATACTTGTTATGCAAATGCAGTGCGCCTTTAACATCTCTAATATTAGCACAGGTAAGTGCCAGGTTTAAGTCGAAGTTGCACCTTCAAAAAGGTGTATGTGGGACAGTTCCTCCTCTGCTTGCCGCTGCACACTGAATGCAGGGAGCGAGTAAGGGGAAAGCAACGGCACCCGGAGTAAAGCTTCATCCACAAAATCTACAGTCGGGAATGCGTGTCGAGAGAAGCTCTCGCATCAAATCCCAGAGAGAGCCAACAGGATTACAGCTCCACGCCTATTTCCGACAATCCGACCCGCAACTATTCTGTGAGAGCTCGACACTACTGGTTAAACTAATCACCCAAAAACTGGCACATGTTCAGTGAGGAGGCGGTTCTCGTATTCCTCTGTATTGCGATGAATGAATAGCTGTGCAGTGTTGCCTCAACTGAGTTGTGTTCCTGGAGAGGCACAGTCAGACGATTCTCCCAAGGGTGGGGTAGGGGGCTGGGGTAGGGTGTGTAGGGTGGGGTGTGGGGGGCAGAACAATAATAACCTTCTTTCTTCGGCACCAGCTTCACCGGGACGCCTTTTCACCATTTCTTTTTGTAGGCCTCCCAGGGCTCTTCTCAGCATCTCCCTCCTTCACTCTGAGCTATAAAACACGCCCTCACACTTGTTGCTTTTATCAAGCTCTCTATTCATTCGCTGAATTAACTGACAGTCCTCATCCCCCCCACAGCCCCTGCCCCCAGGGCTGCTGCAGGTATTGAACAATGAGGACAGGGCGTATGTGTCTTCACCGTTCAGTCACTTTTAATTGCAGCCTTTATTTTCCTGCAATGCTCCCTGGTATTGTGCTGTACCTGGTTTGTCTTAGTTGCTCTCAATTATGCAGACAATAAAAAAACAAAAGCAATCCCTAAAAATCTGAGTGGGCTATTAATATATATATATATATATATATATATAATATTCAACAACACCAGCAACACCAGTAGCAGCGATGTTACATGAATAGATGAGTTCTGAAAGTATTCGGTTTGGAGTGAATGTGCCCTTTAATTGCAACCCTTGAGGACACATCCTGAGTCTCAGATAAAAAATGATACTGACTTGATAAAAGACAGAAAATTGGCCAAACGGTCATTATTATGCTAGACAGGCAAAAGAAATCTCCCACTGTGGCCTGAATGAAACAAGTGTCATTACTAGGGTTCGCTCTACGAAAGCCATCAGAGCTAGGGAAAAAAAGGTGGGAGGTAGAAACCATTATCCATTTGTTAATTGTGTCGGCTAGTCATTACTCATCCACCTTTGACATTGTGGGATTCAAGAGAGCTGAAGTGCCGGACAGCGGCAGGGATGAAACACTTTGAATTGAAAAAGCGACGGGATCAACACGCCCATTTAAACGATCTGTTCGCCATATATTTCTACAATTTGTCTGTTTTTCTTTATAAGAACAACCCTGATTCCAGTCCGTCCTACCTTTTGACTACTATACTTGACCCTGTTATCCCACCGATGAGGATGCTGCTTACTTCATCCAGTTAAACTAGATTTTATTTTGCGCCAGATTTGACACTTTACAATAAAAACAGCTGTGGATCACACACTTTAAAATGATTTACAATATTACCCTATGATAAAGCACTTAGTGATAGCTGCAGGGAAAAACTGCTCTTTAGCAGGCGGAAACCTTGGACAGACCTAAGCTTAGTGCAGGCGGTCGTCTGTCTCGACTAGTTGGGATAGAAAAAGAGAGCAAGGGAGTTGTGTTGAGCAATACATCAGATTTTGGGATGATTTGTGGTCAATGTTAAATACACATTAACACACAGCCTTCTGTCTTTCCACTAGGTTCATTTCTTGCTCAAGTCTGTTAGTACTTGTGGAAACTTCCAGCTGCCTAGCTAAACACAGCAAATGGAGAAGTACCATGTGAGGGGTAGTGTATTCTAGTGAGATATGTGAAAGGAGCAGAGAAGGCCACAACATTGCATTGGTATAACCAGGAGGGAATATTTTTTCGTTGACAAGGCAATGTATCGGAAGGCAGACCTCTGGATTGCATTGCTTAACGACAATGGTAACATAAAGCTAACAAGGGAGGTACATAGATGCGACTTTTGACAACGTAGGAAATGGACGTACCTATTCACATATATCACACGAGGATAAATTTGTGTAACCATCAGTGTAAAACAGCATAGAGAGGGGAACGATGAAGATCCTTGGGTAATGAGTCTTGTGAATGATTCCCGCAAGATTGCTAATTCAGATGTCTCTCCTTCAGCTACTCCCTCCGACTTAAAAGGCCACCTCTTACTTCCCTCACTTGACACTGCAGAGGCTGGCTGTAACCACCTAGAGAAGAGGAAGACAGAAGGCAGCAGCAGCCCAGGTGAGTAATGCCTCAGCTAATGAAACATCATCTCACGACGCTCTGCCGTTCATCGATTTGACCGATCTCTATCCTTTCAGGGTCGTGTCCTCCTGTCAATGTGACAACATTTTTTTTCCCCAAAACACCTAATGCTACCATCATGATCTATCACATGATCCCTGGAGTGGAAAGCTTTCTCGCAGCCGTAAACACTTTTGTGTGAATGACGCACACAGAAACGTGTGGAAAACATTGAAAAGTCCCATCATAAAGAAAGAGTTCTTCAAAAGGACGGAAAATGGTCTTTTACATTATTTCCTTTTCAGAAATAAAGCTGCACATGAGTTTCAAAAGCACAGGGACTGGAAACATGATTGAAGTTTGTGATTCAACGCATCTGTTCAGGGCTCACATTGTATTCCCGCATCTCAGGATTCAATATTATATTTGTTACTTTTAAATATCAGCATTCTTTGCAGTTGCATTTCTGTTGCCTCTTGGTTCTCCTAATGTTATTTATTTATTCTTGTTCTCATCCAGTTTAATGCTCTTTGTTTTGTGAGTGAAATCTAAGCTGTATGAATTGTCCGCAGAGCCTTCATGTTGCTTGAGAGAATGTGACAGTGGATCTTTCTTGGTGGGCATGTGGGACAACGCGGTGGTCAAGAAACAGGTGTATTGGGGTAATTGCACACACTGTAAGCTTTTAATTACACTCTCTAGTATAAACTGTTCATGAATGTGAACCGCATGTAAATAGAAGGCCGCTCACAGTGTGACACATAAAAATACGGATGCACATGCGCCCTAACACACACAGACAGAGTCAACGTCTTAACGCGGCTAATATGTTTGCTCAGTACAGCACTCCCCGATGGCAGTCAAAGAAAACCCTCTCATGCACTTGTTTCTCATAATAACGCCAGCACTGACAGCTGGAAACTTTCCAGACAAGGCCCGGGCTCATTCACCCACCGCTATCAAAGGAGTTACTGCAGTGTGGCAGGATCTGGGTGGGTTTTACGCCGTGGCTGTGCGTGAGTACGGCTCATACAAGTGAGTACGTTGGTGTCAGGCTCCCTTCAAAGCCTGAGTTTTTTCCACAACAGTCCGCCTCGGGATGGCTCATTCAGACTTACAGTCTTGTCCACCCCTAGTTTTAACCCTGGGTACTGAATTTCCGTCTATTCAGCCCAGCATGATACTGCCATATAAAAATTGAGGAACAGCTCATTGATCCACACACAAAACCCCCTGATTTGATGGTCATCTGCATTGTGTCTGTCCATCGATGTGTGAACTCCTGTTTTTTATCGAAGGCACAATTGTTTGTCGGCACACATCTATTTTTTGTGTGAACGGTAGAAAAATAGTGAAGTCTGGGAGGTGTGGCGAGACCATGAGGATGATGCGTTTTTTTTTTTTTTTGACCTCCTCCTGTCTTCCCGTCCTTCTGTGTCTCTGTTTTCCCTATTGTCTTCAAAGTATCTGCCTCAATTTCTCCCCTTCCTTGTCCCCATGTAATTTCTTTCTCCCAGACTGGTGAAAAACAACCCAAGCCAAGCAGCAGACTCAAAGTGTTTCTTTTCTTTCTTTCTTTTTAGATGCCGTACAAATACGCTTGAAATCCGATTAAGATGGAGGGAAGGGAGCCATTTCTATTGAAAATCAATTTGTGATAGGTAGGACATTTTTTTGCGCGATGACAGGCTAGTTGTGCACTCATACGCGTTCTTTCTAAACGCGCAAGAGTGACTGACAAGCAAAGAGATTGCTACTCATCGACACAAAGGGGAATGTGTTCATTTTAAATGCCAAAGTGGGAGAGGCCCCGTTTTCACCATTTACATTTGCATAATATCTCAAAGCCTATTGCTGCGTAGATATCAATCAAGTAATGCAAAAAGAAAGCCTAAAGTGCATTTATGTCTCTTATTATTATACATATACAGCATCTGTATAAGTAGGGTGGAATTACTTTGGTTAAAAATATAAGTTTAACAAAGCATTTTATCACTTCAGCACTTTTAATTCATCAAATAGCTTTACTGAGTGTTGTCAAAATAATTAAAATGTTGTAATACAACCTGGACAAAGGAGGCATTAGCTACAATTTTTAAATAAATGTCGTACTTGTATCACACCACAGACCATTTTGCAGACACAAAGCAGATACTACAGAAGCAATTAGTTGCTACGTAACAAGCATATCTTTATTGCAACTCAAAGCTTAATCTGCCATCCAGCATACATCTGTAACACTGATCTGCGTATTAAGAAATATTAGCTGTGAATTTGGTTGCCAAATATGCCTAAATTTGGTCTTTTTGTAAGCACAAATAAATCATCAATGGAGGGGGTTGCCACATCAAATGTCACCTAGGGCACTACATGGGTCGGACCAGCTCTTTCCGCGGGTGTTTATTTTTTAAGTAGGTGTGTGTGCCAACTACCCTTCAGATATCATTCATATATGCACTATTGACAGGGAAGTGTGAGTAGTTTGGTCTGAAGTGATCTGCTCCAAATATATAGCGCCAGGACATGGGCTAAAAACAGTCTGATCTCAGAGCAACGTGTTCAACAGTAGGACACAACGGTGGAGATGTAGGCGGGTTGCTTTTTTTGCAGAAACTGTACATCAATGAAATGCATGATTAAAACTTCCCTGGCTTTAAAATAGCATTGTTAACATTGCTTCCCATTTCAACACTTGTGCCAGGAGTAAAAATTACTCCTGGCACAAGACTTCTGGTCTTGTTTGTTTTCAACAAACAAGACCTGTTCAGTCAACTTTTTTGATTCTGGTATTTCCATTAAAAAAGTGTGAACTTTCAAAAGTGTCAAGAAACATATTCAGTCAATATACTCATATTTGGAAGTTCTGTTACAGAGCTAGTCTCTTGTCTGTACACTATGTGCCAACCAATGGCCTTGAGGGGAGACACAATATCAGCAAGGTGCAAGAGGGGCCAAACCCCCAGTGGTTTCCATTTCCAGCCTTTCAGCATGGAAAGTCCCTCCATGTTAACAAAGAAGGAAAATGAGAAATAATAGCCTTCATAGAACATGCCGTTACAACATGCAACACAGGCCATTATCGCCTTTGTGCTGTTGCTAAAATGGCAGAATACAGTCGCCGGCATTCAGATGGTCACTATGCTGTAATTATCGGTGGTATTTCAAAAATTTTGTACAGAAGATAATGTCAATGGATCGTTTCTTCCGCACGAACAAGCATTTTACAGAAAATATACACAGCGGAAAGACTGCAACTTGTCAAGAAGTTTGCGAGATCCAGTTGCTATTTGGAAGCTTGGCTGGGATAACCTCCTGACTCTAGTTTCTAATCATATGCTTTGTGGCGGCAAGCAAGGAGCATCAGAGGAGATGGCATAAGTTTTATTTTGTCATTTTGCTTTCTTGGAATAAGGACTGCTCTACTGAATGCCAAAGCTCTGTGGGAGATGGGAAGCAAATTGGAACCTTCCTGCACGCCCTCATCAGGGAAGGGGGGGTATTGTTGTGTATGCGCTCTAGTTCTAGAGTGACAGGCGAGCTCTGCTCATTCATTAATGCGCCGAGCTTGGAGATGGACAAGCCATGCAGTAATTTCATTACTTCACTCACTTGCTCACCCCTCGCTGTCTTTCTTGCTCTCTTTCTCACTGCCATGCCCAGGTTGATGAGAGGTGATTCTGCTGTTCCAGCAAATAGCCAGGAAAAATAGTACACCTCCAATTCAATTAAAGAGTAATGATTCAGTGTTCCAGTTACCGATGGCTCTCAGTCTATAAAGAACTGGCATTCAATGTAAAGCAAAAAGGCTTTATTGGGAACACCGAAGGGTCATGTGTGCACGGACGATGAGGACTGGTTTAATCATGTAAAACCCAAGTATTATTATTTTTTCTTTTTTATGGATATGAAACAGCACTTACAATGAGCCTAGATGTCACATTTGGTGGCATTTCAGCAAGCGACAGTAATGAGAAAACAGAAAGGTATAAATGCATATAATACGGCAATAAGACACACACACACACACACACACAGAAACCAGCAATTTCAATGTTATAATAATGATTTCTTTTTTTTTCTTTTGCAGAATAGTGTAAGTTCAACGGAGTCGACCTGAGCGAGCGGCCACCAAATCATACGAAAGAGGCTTACTGTTAATGGAATGTTTTTATGCAGGAAAGAGGCCATTGCCGCAAAAGGTCAAAGGATATCAGTGAACAATAGTAAAATAGAGCGGCAAGGCATGAGAGAGTAAGTGAGGGGGAATGAGAAGTGAAGAGAGGGGAGCGTTAAAACCCAGAGGGAAAGAGAGAGGGAGAGAGAGAGACGGGTGAAGGAATGTATTTCTGATACTGTATTCAATTTAATTATGTTCCATTTTCTTCCAACATCGCTTACGAATGTCTCCGTCTCGCCGAGTCCCTCTCTGGTCTTTGCCTTTTTTCTCTCTCTGAGGTCCCACATGCACATGAAAATAATCGGTGGAATGAGCCTGCCATTACACTTGGATGTTCTTCTGAGATCTGGCTGTTATCATCCGTTATCAATAAAGTCTGCTGTGTTGAGCGGAGGGATGCCGTGGTGCAATTTGTAGCAATCTGACAGATGTAAGCATTGTGGCCATGCCTCTTAGCGAAGAGGAATTTCAAAACAGAGCTGCAGGACTGGCAATGTGTGAATATTTCACAGCAATGCGTACAGGATATATATATATTGATTTACAATCGCATCAAGACCATCTGAGGAGCAGGCCGCCGACCGTGGAACATGCCATCTTTCTTCACCGGACGCAGACGCTGGCAATGGCCAGCATCGATGATTGAGTTGGATGTCAGAAAAAGAGCTCCTGCCAAGAGGCTGCAGCATCCATGTTAATGAGCTGATGAAGTCTAATCTAAATAAGTGTGAATAAAAGGGCTTTTACTGTGAGTGCTCACACCTAACGAGGAGAAACGTGCAGGAAACGGCTTTGTTTTAATCAAACGGTATACAGAGCTGACATTGGAATCATTTATCTTTTACCAGTTTGCTTACCCCTAACGTTGGCTACAGAGTGTGACAATTGGGACAGTGAGTGTGTGGTGTGTCACATGCAGTATGTGTGTGTGCTCGTGTGTGTGTGTGTGTGGGTGTGTGTGTGTGTGTGTGTGTGTGTGTGTTTGCGTGTTTGTTTATACAATTTGTTTGTTTTGTCTCCTGAAGCCCATCTGAGATCAATCACATGGCCAAGCATGATGGAGAGGTCTGTCAGTGTTGTGGCCTTGATTCTGGAAAAAAAAATGAAAAAGAAAAGAAATAGTCAGGGCATTACTGAAAGCCTGACAAGAGACCACACCAAAGATTGTCCAGAGATGGGGTTGAATAATGAGGAGGGGGTTGAATGTCAAAGAGCTAAGCAGGGAGAAAAATGATAGTATATAAGAGATAGAGAAAGATAAATGTACAAAGGAGAAGATTGACTCGGAGTGGGCATGAAGACCACGGCAGGACAGCACTCTTGCCCGCCTGTGTTTGCCCCCCGCACTCTGCCAGTTCAGCCTGGTTGTTTTTCACTTCTATGCATACCAGCAGTGCAACACTTCTGTTTACCCCCTGCAGCAGAAGGTGCAGTGCAAGGCCATGTGATTAAAGAGAAGCAAACACACACACACACACACAAACACACTGAAGCTACCCTTGTCTCTGTAATTATGGACCTCTGTACTTGAGTCTGTCCTCCTCTTTTCTCAGTGACCACTCGCCCAATCTATCCAATCTACTTCACACTCAGTGAGTGTAATGCAAGGGAACTACAGAAGGGGGGGGCGGCTTAGAATTTTTCCTTCATAATTTGGCTTTTAGTTATTTATTTATTTTTCAGTTTAAACTCTTTTTCACTTATAGTCCCCGTAGTGGTGGAATCAGGTAATGACTAATAGTTCTTTTTCAGCTAAGTAATAACCCTGTTATGATATGCTAGCACTTTTCTCTACAAAACAAAGTAAATATACCCATACGTTTTGCTCATATATCCTTGAAAACTATCCTGAGACAAAAATACAAGGTTTTAATAACACCCTCAATAAACACGTGTAATGGCAGAGGTTAACAGTAAAAATCGCCGACTTATTATATGATAATGATCCAATAAAACACACGCTTCAGTGGTGGGGTATCATTGCTGCATTGATTTAACTTTGATTCATTCATGACCACATATATTCAATATAATTTCATATCAATTCTTTAAGATTATTGGGCTTCAACACAGATTACTTCCTCTGTCTTCATGAGAATGAATAAAAACACGCGAATTAATAAATATACCAGACATGTTATTAGACTTACATTTTGATCACATAAAAAACAGGTTGCAACAACAAAGCCCTGCAAGTGCAAGGAAATGATGTGGTCAAATGATGCAACCGATAACCAGGTAATTACAGATAATGCAGGACAGCATGGATACAAGTTCATCTAGAAAAGGAAAATCTATGTCTGAGAGTGTGAGAGTGCATCGCAGTTGTGAAAGTTTCTCACTGTTAATGGATTCCACTCTATACTGTGTGTTTGCCTCACTGCTAAACTGAGAAACAGTTTTTTGTTTTTTTGGGGTTCATCGTGGGAGGATAAAGGGCCTGACCTGACACCCCGAAAGACATGACGAGATCAATCTTAAACTGCCTATATATATATGTATAGATATATATATATATCGGCTAACTGTTGAGATATACATATATTTACATATCTATATCCCAACAGTGAGCCTAAATATCCTCCTCAGGAAAACTAAGAAACGGGCAGAGACAGAGTTGACAAATGTTGACCAATTCATCTGGTCCAAATAGCCTTGAAACCACTGTATCCTTTTTCTTACAGTATGAATGATGTGACAGTTTTCCCAATGCATTAAAGAAAGAAAAGTAAAAGAAAAATATTTGAGACAGAAAGTAATTTTTTTTTTATGAATACCCTTATCGTTTTATTGGCTGTGTCGCATTATGACTAAAGACAAATCAGTGTAATCCCACTTTGGAATAAAAGAAAATACACCAGAACCATTTCATGTAAGAGTGAAATTTATTATGTAGTCATTATAGTTACAATGTGAGTGTGTTTGTATTAAGTTGATGATGATTTTCATTTTTTTATGTGTTTCTTTGTACGAGGCTACCATCGCTGTTTATCCATTCAAAGGTTGGTGAGGGGATATTGTGGTCTGCCTGTATAAAACAAAAAGACTGTGATCGATTTCAATAATTCAGACAGTGAAGCAAGAAAGAGAGCAGGATTCTGTCATTAAGGACCGTAGTAAAAGTCAGGGAAGCATCAAACAAATCCCATCTTGTACCTCCCTGTTAGACACTGTGTTTAAATTCCAATGCATAATTGACAGCTGGAAACTGTAAGCAGTTTTATATTTAATGGCCCTTTCAAAGCATTAAAATGGGGATTTAGTAAACTTTTTGCCCATATTCACGTAATTATTAAGTGTGCGAAGACTGGCCCTTGGTTTCGATTGGCCATCTGACAACTTGGAGGATGTTTGATCAATCCTGGGCCCTTGACAATGTGTGGATGGATCCTTGAGAGAGATATTGAACCCCTTCATTGAACTAGAATTTGCTGCTAAGCCTCCAATCTAACTGCATGTATGTGTGTGTGCTTGTGTGTGTAGGGGTGATGTCTGTCAACAAGCTAAAACCACAACTCTGTTAAGAGCCTGGATCACTGTGGATGTAGAAAGCTTTATATAGACATCCACATACACATACAGGTATATGTATAATATAATATAATATGATATAATATAATATAATATAATATAATATAATATGATATAATATAATATAATATAATGTAATATAATATAATATAATATAATATAATAACGTATATATGTATAGTCATTTATATTCAAATTAAAAAAAAATATATATATATGTATATATATATATATATAAAATATAATATAACATGATATTTATCTGACATTTTATTTGCTTCTCATCTGCATCTTTGTTAATGAGTGAGGCTTATATGAAAACTACAATGTAATAAATAAATATATAAAGCTCCAAAACAAGGTCCAGTCACACGACTGTTGATATAATAATGCAATTCTGCAATTGTTTCCATCACTGAAAATTTAAAAGTGCCAAAGCAAGTTCTTTTTATTCTTGTTGGCATGGCAGCACTTACACTTATCCGAGGAGAAATACAAAGATGGTTGGGCAGGTCCCGTTTTCTTTGACGTGTACCAAATTGCCCCAAATGACTGAGTGAGTGGATGTTGTCTATCTTTGTATGTGGCCCTGTGATTGACTGGTGACCAGACCAGGGTGTACCCCACCTTTCGCCCAATGACAGCTGTGATAGGCTCCAGCATCCCCTGCGACCTTGATAAGCAGAAGAAGATGGATGGATGGATAATATAATATATCATATCATACCATAGAATAACAGCCCTGTGATCAATTGGCTGCCGGACCACCTGAAGAATGGTTGGTATACATAAGGAGTGAATAGAAAAAAAAAAAAAAACATATATAGCTATATATATATATATATATATATATATATATATGGGGATTTCAATAATCAATAAGGGCCCAGGATTGATATATATATATATATATATTTTTTTTTTTTTTTTTTTTTTTTTTTACCCACTCCTTATATTGTAGTTTTCATATAAGCCTCACTCATTAACAAAGATGCAGATGAGAAGCAAAGAAAATGTCAGATAAATATTATGTTATATTATGTCATTATAATGTTATATTATCAATTATGTTTGGGAATATTTCAGTAATTTCAACAAAGAGCTGTTGTGTGAGAAAGTAAGGTTGGACAATTCTCATCATAACAGTAAAGTGGGTCTACTTGTTGTGGAGGAAGCCTCACAGTCCCTTAGAGCAAACAAGTTTTGTATTTCTTATGTGGGAGGGGATCCTTGACTTTGCTGTCATTCTGCTCCCTCCCTGCAACTTAATTTCTGGGTTCCCTCTGAGAGAACAATTTCTACTTGACTTTTGGTCTTGTGTGTATGTGCATGTATGTGTGTTTTTCTCCCTTCCAGTGTTTTGAATGAGTTAACAGGCAAATTGACATCCGAACATGCATTTACAATATGACTTTGAGAAAGTCAGAACATTTTCCCCTAAATATATGCATTTGAAATGGATGACCCCAGTACTGTACCTGTTGAACATATCCTTGGGTACATATTTTTACAAACAATCACAAATAGATCAATTGGGTCACAAATATTCTAGAGGATTCCTTATTCGTTCATTCTTCTTAAATCAATCCAGGGGATTTGGAGGTAAATGTAACTAATCATGACTCTGTATTAGCTAATATCTGTTCTTCTAAAAATAACATTTTAATTTGGGTTCATTATTTATCAGACTGACATATATCAAACTACTTTTAATTTTGCTCAGTTTTCTGATAAACTTTGTAGGTTCTTCACCTTATTCATAACACTGCCCATAGTGGAGTATCCATTAAATTATTAATACACTCATTCATTCATTATCTAAACCATTTATTCTGCACTCTGGGTTAGGGTGCCGAAGCCTATCTCAGCTGTTTGGGTGAAAGGTGGGATTCACCCTTGACCCGTCACCAGTCGATCATAGGGTTGCATTTAGAGGCATACAACCATCCACCTTCTCATCAAAATGAGACCCATATTCTACAATACCACTAGTGATAGTAGTGTCATGGTAACTATTCAAGTCAAATGACATGCATCTCATTTTGTGAATTCCTTGAGTCATTATCCCTTCACATTCTCAGAATACATGTCTGCCCCTGTGCATATCAAAGTTTATTACGATGTTACAGTAAAACTGACGCAGTGTCTCAATAATAATAAATCTTTGGTTCAGACAAGGAGCCTCTGCCCCACTGCGGGTAGGTTAACAGACAATAGTGTACACCAAAGCACCATTCATGTGCATGCATTTAGCCCGTTGATGTTCAGTCATTAACCAATGGAAGCCAGATATGACACACATTTTTCTATCAGGGCAATCTCATATCCCCGACCATGACATCAAGAGGAACCCACTGTAGTCAAACGGCCCCCCTACTGAATCCCACATAACCATAGAGCTAAAGCTGTTTCACTACCCCACGTAGGAAACCAGCCATACATGCACTCACTTCTCTTCAGACTGAATGAACAGCAAAGTAAAAGGTGAACCGTGCCGGTTCGTCCAAACAGCAGGGATTGAGGTGTCATCTCATTTCCTTTGATTTACATTTCATCAGTGTCCTATTTGTGTAGGTCACACGCAGCGCATATCAGTAATATGTGGGCTGTTAGCTTTTTATTAAGGAACCATGTTTGATGTGCACTGTGCCATTAACGATCCACGGCAAGGTTGTATAAATACATAATGATGTTTACCATGAGATGAGTAAAGATTTCCCAGCTTCATTAAAAAAAAAAAAGAAATGACACTTTTTTTTACTCATGAGATTTAGAATGATATCTAATTAAGCCTTTCAGATGGAATAGTATCTGATACTAAATCGTAATACACACTGACACGTGGGTTGCCTCACCACCAGTAAGTGTTCCATGTGAATGGACTGTGGTTCGGCTCATCTGCAGTGCGTCAGAGTCTTGCAAGCTGGCAGGTTTCCAGGTCTTAGCTCACTTATTCATCTCTTTCTCCCACTTGTAACGTGGCCCAACACAAACATCCAAATACATGCACGCTCCCACTCGCCCACCACGAAGCTAGCCCCTCACTCCACACGATATCATTAATCTAAAGCAAAAGGTGCGGGATGTGATTGCCACGTTTGAAAATCAATCCCTCCAGGAAGCTGAGAGCAATGGATCGTACAATGTCAGTCCATTAGAATTACAGTTGAGGTCTCCTGGGATGATTCCCAGAGGTGTACGGAGAATAGACTGAACTCAACGTCCTAAAGAAAATATTCAGCCGTGAGAGTGAATTATGCATAAAAATGTGCCACAGGTTCAAAAAAAAATGCTATGTAGATTTGGCAGTTAGGTGGCTCAGGGTGCGGAGGAAGTAAATAAATAATCCTGTTTAATAATTCATTGAAATTCATGTTGCTTTGCCTCCAGCCTTGAGAGTATTTAGAATGCAGCCTGCAAGGGCTCTGCTTCTGACTAATGGTGGTATGTGGGAAAAAAGTATTGAAAATAGGGGAGTTGGAAGGGGGGGGCTAACATATGCACACACACAAAGAAAATGCCTATATATGTAGTACATGTTTCATATGTTATTTAATATATTTAAAAAACCTCAGCCCTTGTCAACATTTTATCCCCTGGTTGCTCAATTTCTCCCTTCAACGACAGATAAGATCTTCGCAGTGTGAAGAGAAGTTCACACAGGGCTTCAGGGCTGCACACACTGAAGACGAGAGAGACGGCTAGGCAGACACAGAGAGGACTGCAAATTGGATCCTCAAGTCTTCCGATGGGAAGAAAAGGAGAAAATAAAAATAAAAGATAGAGGCGCATTGAGAGTAGGATAGGTGAGAGAGGAGGAGGGGAGAGGAGGCAATGGGAAGGGGTAGAGAAGAGGGTAGAGAACAGGAGTCTCGAGGCAAGAGATCTGTGTGACCATTTACTGATTATGTCTCTGCTGGTGTGTGTGCGTGCGTGCGTGCCTGTGTGTGGTGTGTGCATATGTGTGGTGTGTGCATGTGTGTGTGTGCCTACCTCTCACAGACAAAGATTATTTGAACTTGGCATTTTTCTTCTTTCCACATCACAACTTACATTATTCATAAATTCCAATGCATCTTTCAAATTTAAATCAGCTTTAATTTATTAATAAGAAATTTTCCAATTTCATAAAAAGTTCCCCATTCAATTTTGGACTAATAGATGTCATCCAAGAACTATTCCCTTCTTCAAATGGTGGTGGTTTTTCTTTCATTTGCCTGTTACTGGCCTTGTTGCAAGCCATTTAGACTTACATAACAACTTCTTATCCACTGTCCACTACCACCCCTCCACCCACGTGTAGCCTTTTTCGGAGCCTCTTCCTCTTCAAAATTAGGACATACAACCACATGCAAGCGAGAATGCAACTTGCTGTGCTGGTAAGACACGCGTCCATGTTGATGTGACAGTCTTCCTCCAACTTATCCTTGCATTTCATCTAACATGCTGCAGGGCCTGAAGGTGAAAAAGACTCTTGTTTTCGTGAACAGCTTCCACCCTTGTGCTACAATAATGAGCACCAGAGGCCATGAACCTGACCTAAGCATGAAAATCAATCAGTAGAAAATAACAGGCAGGGCCAGCTTTGTAGTCAAAGCATTGCAAGGTACATGGGTGAGTTCAATGTAATCTCGAAAAAGCTCAGAGATGCTAATCGAGCTCTGAAACACCTGCGAAGCCGGGCAGTCCATCAGATATCTATACTTGGTGGATCGTGGATGGCTTCGCATTTAACTCTCAGTTTCATAAAATTACTTCTAGGAGGCTCTTCAAAGCTTTCACTGTACCTTGGCTGCAAAATGTGGATTGTTGTATCTAAAATGACTTTCCAGCGAGACGCGATTCAAAAAGGTTACTTGCTTTAAGACACAAAGCCTCTGCACACGAATTCCCACTGGCATAACAATGTCTACTTTTAATATGCAGAGGCACAGCAATAAAGACTCACTCACTCATCATAGCATCACATGGATTAGCTTTTATGTTAGATTGGTTTACACAGCGATGTGTGTTATGTTGTATTTAAATAGGTGCCGGAATGTTTCAGCCATCATTCACTTTGCCACGGGGCTACGGTGGCTGCAATCATGATGACACGCTGATATGACTGCATCTGGTTTTCTCTTACCCAGACTAAATTGCTGTTTATGGCAATGGGGAAGGCTTCTGTTCCCAGAGGCTACAGTTAGTCAGCGAGGCTTATTTTCTCACTGCTGCTTTGTGGCAAACGACATAAACACTGCCAACAACACCTGCATTTCATTTATGTGTTTCTCTTTTTTTCATGTTTTTAATTTTTTTTTTCTATATTTTATCTTGGGGCCTTGTCATGAGACGTGTCAAACAGGGCAAGGCTGGGAAAAAATAGCAATTCTTCTGAAGCAGTGATCAATGCAACCAGTGTGTTTGCTTTGCACCATGCTGGCAAAGAGAGGCACTCCCATTGATTTTTTTTTCATAACATTTTAATCAAAAATCTAGATTCTCCAACCATATTCTCTGTTACTCAGTCCATTGGCAGGTCCTTGGTAAAAGTCAAGCTTTAAAAAATTTGAAATAAAACTTATCTCCATGTTTCGCTGTTTCTATTCTTTGTATATTTAAGCCTCTGTCTATCCTCTGGTCTCCGTCATAACCCCAAATAATAGTGTTGCGTCACTTTGATCCAAAAGACATGGGAAAATGTACCGAATAACAAGCACCACAGTGCAGATCCCCCTTACAGGTGGAAACAGATAAGCATCATTTAGTTTTTATTTTATTTTATTTAGAATTTTTTTTATCTTGCTTATTTTAGAATAGCAGTTCAGTCCCAGTGCAACCCAGAAATACAAAAATCATGGGATAGACTTTACAGTGTGATACTGTTTTAAATGTCATGTCGGCTATAAACAACTGCCAAACATAAAACTCTTGTCTCTTTCCAGCACCATGTTTCCCTTTGCGTGTTTGAGCTGAGCCTTGTGGTTGGAATTTAAAGGGAAAGATGAAAGACCTTTTTCTATTGGCTGGCCTTGATAGGTGGTGTGCTAGTCCAGCACAAGGCCAGCCAGTAGAGTTCCATGTCACATATTTCAGAGATGGATTTGGGGATGGAGATTATGAGTCGGTTTGACGTAGAGCGCAAAAAACAGTCTTCCTTTTCTTCAGGGACGCAACAGCGTGAGAGGAAATGAAGTTTGTATTCCAGGTTTCCGCCACATCATTTCCTGTTTGTTGTGATCAGCGAAGAGTTTCTGCCCGCCCCAGAAAAATCTGCATCACATCAGGACAGTGCAGGATGCCAAAGTGTGGTTTCTAAATCAGCAATCTGAATCCTGGCCGAGTTGCTTCTTTCAAAATAGTCTCTTTGCTGTCAAATCTAATTTTGGCAACTGGACAGACTTTAAAGAGGTTCCTCTTCTCACCTGAGAGGCTTCTTCAGTTCTGACAGACTGTGGGGGGTTACCAGTATAAACCGTATTTTCTGCACTATAAGGCGCACCTAAAAGCTTTTAATCTTCTCAAAAATCGACAGTGCGCCTATAATTTGGTGCGCCTTATATATGGATCAATATTGAGCCGCAAGAGGTTTTGCAACTTCAGTAAGCAGCCACTGACTCTATTTTCTCCCGTAGAAGAAGTAGCACACGGTGCATGTCGGGATATATGACTGCGCAAACCGTGCATTTTCATTTCCACTTCTGTGTGTGTGCATGTGTGTGTGTGTGTGTGTGTGTGTGTGTGTGCGTGTGTGCATGCGTGCGTGCGTGTGTGTGTGAAGATCCCAAAATGGCTCCTTTCAAGAGACACACTTACGACGCAAAGTTTAAACTCAAGGCTCTCAGTCAGTAGAACATGGGAATAGACCAGCACCAAGAGAATAACGAATCAATGGTGCAGAAGTGGAGGAGGCAACAAGATGACCAGCGCAAAGTAAAGAAGACCAAACAGAGTTTCCAAGGGAACAAAGCGAGATGGCTACAGTTAAGAGGAAAAACACGCGAACTTCACATCAATGAATAGACGATCCGATTTGGTGCTTTTGTTTTATGAAACGCTTTGACCTGAGACAAAATGAGTTGGAAATATATTGTTTTCAACAAAGGCGGCGCAAATACCGGTAGAGCGACTGGTACATATGGTACCGTATTGTGAATCCACCAACTTGTTTTGGGAGTGAATGGAGTTGTCAGAACGTTGGTTTGACTGACTTATCCCACTGTTTTGTTGACATTCCCTTTAACACAGCTCTGTTTATTGGATGCATAACTCAACCCCAGCCACTATTGTAGATTCTATTCTATGCACATTATAATTCATTGAGGGTGCGCCTTATAATCCGGTGCCCCTTATAGTGCGGCAAATGCGTTAAATGCTGGGGTTGGGTGTCAGTCTAAGGCTGTTTGCAAGAAAAGGCGGCATTTTGAAAACGGGTGTGTGCACCATAGAACAGAACAACAATGGCGCAGAGACAGGAAGTTTTTCTATGCATAGACGTGATTATGTTCATTACAAAATCACACCTCCAAATACTGGCCTGGCACTCGTACTCGGGTGTTCTTCACTGACATGAATACCATTGTGAAACAGCTGAAAACTGAATGGAACATTGTTGCATTAACAAACAGAAAGGGTTTGTTACATGAAAGACAGAGTTATTGTGCAGCAATTGGGTTTAATGGGGTTGTTGTGTTAATTTTTGCATCGTTATGTGTGTGACCTTGGTAGTTTAAATTAATCAGCCCTTAGGGCTAATGTTTAGATCGGGGTGCCCACACTTTTTGGCTTGCAAGCTACATTTTTAAAATGGGTCAAAATGATCTACCAACCTTAAAACTGGTAAACATATAGTTATTTATAAATATAAAGAGAGGCAAGATAACGGCAGAGACTATACAGGTCCTTCTCAAAAAATTAGCATATTGTGATAAAGTTCATTATTTTCCAAAATGTAATGATAAAAATCAAACTTTCATACATTTTAGATTCATTGCACACCAACTGATATATTTCAGGTCTTTTATTGTTTTAATACTGATGATTTTGGCATACAGCTCATGAGAACCCCAAATTCCTATCTCAAAAAATTACCATATCATGAAAAGGTACTCTAAACGAGCTATTAACCTAATCATCTGAATCAACGAATTAACTCTTAACACCTGCAAAAGATTCCTGAGGCTTTTAAAAACTCCCAGCCTGGTACATTACTCAAAACCGCAATCATGGGTAAGACTGCCGACCTGACTGCTGTCCAGAAGGCCATCATTGTCACCCTCAAGCAAGAGGGTAAGACACAGAAAGAAATCTCTGATCGAATAGGCTGATCCCAGAGTGCTGTATCAAGGCACCTCAGTGGGACGTCTGTGGGAAGGAAAAGTGTGGCAGAAAACGCTACACAACCAGAAGAGGTGACGGGACCATGAGGAAGATTGTTGAGAAGGGCTGATTCCAGACCTTGGGGGAGCTGTGGAAGCAGTGGACTGAGTCTGGAGTAGAAACATCCAGAGCCACCGTGCACAGGCGTGTGCAGGAAATGGGCAACAGGTGCCGCATTCCCCAGGTCCCCAAGCGCCTGACCTGGGCTACAGAGAAGCAGCACTGGACTGTTGCTCAGTGTTCCAAAGTACTTTTTTTGGATGAAAGCAAATTTTGCATGTCATTCGGAAATCAAGGTGCCAGAGTCTGCAGGAAGACTGGTGAGAAGGAAATGCCAAAATGCCTGAAGTCCAGTGTCAAGTACCCACAGTTAGTGATGCTCTGGGGTGCCATGTCAGCTGCTAGTGTTGGTCAACTGTGTTTTATCAAGAGCAGGGTCAATGCAGTAGTTATCAGGAGATTTTTGGTGCACTTCATGCCTCCATCTGCTGAAAAGCTTTATGAAGATGAAGATTTCATTTTTCAGCACGACCTGGCACCTGCTCACAGTGCCAAAACCACTGGTAAATGGTTTACTGACCATGGCATTACTGTGCTCAACTGGCCTGCCGACTCTACTTACCTGAAACCCATCGAGAATCTGTGGGATATTGTAAAGAGGAAGTTGAGACACCAGACCCAACACTGGATGAGCTTAAGGCCGCTATCGAAGCATCCTAGGCCTCCATAACACCTCAGCAGTGCCACCAGCTGTGATGCAGTCATTTCTGCTAAAGGATTCCCGAGCAAGTATTGAGTTCATAACTGAACATAATTATTTGAAGGTCGACTTTTTTTGTATTAAAAACACTTTTTTTTTTATTGGTCGGATGACATATGCTAATTTTTTGAGATTGGGATTTTTGTTTTTTCTTTACTTTTTTGCCAAAATCATCGACATTAAAACAATAAAAGGGTTGAACCACTTCAGTTGTGTGTAATGAAACTAAAAAATATGAAAGTTTATTTTTTATCATTACATTATGGAAAATAATGAACTTTATCACAATATGCTAATTTTTTGAGGAGGACCTGTATAACATTGTTACAGTGGATGTGTCTTGCAATGTGTGATTTCAAGTCTGGTAAATGAAGAAAAAAAAAATGAAAATCAAAATAATAATATAGCTCATCTAGTTTTTGAAGAAATGCAGCCTCAGGGCGGCACTGGCCCATGTCTCCCGAAGGCTGCCTTGGGGAGACAAGGAGCAGTGTCTCCCTGAGCTGGTCCCAAGCCCGGATAAATGCAGAGGGTTCCTCCGTAAAACTGCGTAAAACCAAACATGTGAGTCAACCATGACCAGATCATACTGGATCGGTTGAGGACCGAGTTAACAACAACCGCCATTGGTGCTGATGACCTTCAGGGTAACAGTGGAAATTGGGCAACTGTGGGTCGAAAAAGAAGAGGAGTAGGATGATTTTGGAAGCAGAGAGAGAGGAAGAATGAAAGAGCCTGGGACTGAGAGTAGGGACTTTGAATATCGGGACTATGACAGGAAAAGGTAGAGAGTTGGTCGACATGATGCAGAGAAGGAAGGTGGATATACTGTGTGTCCAGGAGACCAGGTAGAAAGGTAGTAAGGCTGAAAGCTTAGGAGCAGGCTTTAGGTTGTACTATTATGGTACTGACAAAGAGAAATGGAATAGGAGTTATCTTGAAGGAGGGGTTTGTTAGGAACGTTCTGGAGGTGAAAAGAATGTCAGATAGACTTATGAGTCTGAAGCTGGAAATTGAAGGTGTGATGCTCAGTGTTGTTAGTGGCTATGCTCCGCAGGTGGAATGTGAATTTGAGGAGAAGGAGAAGTTCTGGAATTAGTTAGATGGAGTGATGCAGAATATTCCCAGAAATGAGGGAGTGGTAATTGGTGCAGATTTCAGTGGACATGTTTGTTAGAGTTTTCTCTCTATATTTATAACTGTTATTTCGACTACTCACATGATGTTAGCCAGAAATGCCTGAGCACAAATGACTTTTGTCCTTAAACTGACCTGTGTCCTTAAAATGACCTGTACCCTCAAACAGAATTCTGTTCTCCATGATCTTAGATTTTAATGGTCATAAACATCTGTAGATAAGAACCTACTCCCCCATTAACGTAAAATTGTAATGGGCATAAACACTTCCAGACAGAAACCTGCCCACCCCTGTATATCATCTTGGGCAACTTAGCATATGCATGAACTATACTATCCAATGAACGTTGTTATGTAAATAAATACTTTCACACAATAAAAAGCCAAGCAAGGAGGAACTCGTAGGGATTCTTTGGATCTTGCCTCCAAAGAGCGCTCTGAGTTTCCCCCTCTGCAGAGCACAAAGAATTGTCGTTTGTGTTATTTCTTCTGATAATCTCAGTCTCCTCTTTACAGGATTCAACTTAGACCAGCATGAATTAAAATTACCCTCCAACAATGTTGGTGAAGGCAATAGAGGGGATGAAGAAGTGATGGGCAGATTTGGTATACAGGATAGGAATGCAGAGGGACAGATGGTGGTAGATTTTGCAAAAGGGATGGAAATGGCTGTAGTGAATACCTTTTTCCAGAAAAAACAGGAACATAGGGTAACTTATAAGAGCGGAGGTAGGAGCACGCAGGTAGACTACATCTTGTATAATTGAGGTAACCTGAAAGAGGTCAGTGACTGCAAAGTACTTGTAGGTGCCAGACAGCATAGGACGGTGGTTTGCAGGATGACTCTGGTGACAAGGAAGATCAAGAGGACAAAGGCAGAGCAGAGGACAAAGTGGTGGAAGCTGAAAAGGGAGGAATGTTGTATGGTTTTCAGGGAGGAGTTGAGAATGGCTCTGGGTGGTGAAATACCAGATGATTGGACAACAACAGCTAGTATTATCAGGGAGACAGGTAGAAGAGTACTTGGTGAGTGATCTGGAAGGAAAGTAGATAAGAAGACTTGGTGGTGGAATGAGGAAGTGCAGGAGTATATACAGAGAAAGTGGTTAGCAAAGAAGAAGTGGGATACTGAGTGGACTGAAGGGAACAGACAGGAGCACAGGGTGATACAACGTAAGGTAAAGATAGCGGTAGCAAAGGCAAAACAAAGGGCGTACGATGACTTGTATGCTCGGTTGGATAGTAAGGAGGGAGAGAATGATCTATTAGGTTGGCGAAACAGTGAGATAATGATGGAAAAGATGTACAACAGGTCTGGGTGATTAAAGATAGAGAGGTTAATGTATTGACAGATGCTAGAAGAGTGATGGGAAGATGGAAAGAGTACTTTGAAGAGCTGATGAATGTAGAAAATGAAAGAGAGGCAAGGGTAGAAGAGGTGACTATTGTAGACTACAAAGTAGCACAAATTAGCAAAAGTGAAGTGAGGAAGGCATTCAAGAGAATGAAGAGTGGAAAAGCAGTTGGTCCTGGTGATGTACCCGTGGAGGTGTGGAAGTGTCTAGAAGAGGCACCAGTAGAGTTTCTGACTAGATTATTCAACAGGATCTTAGAGAGTGAGGAGATGCCTGAAGAATGGACATGAAGTGTGATAGGGCCCATTTTTAAGAGTAAAGGGGATGTGCAGAACTGCAACAACTATAGAGGGATAAAGTTGATGAGCCATACAATGATGTTATGGGAAAGAGTAGTGGAAACTAGACTGAGAGCAGAATTCAGCATTTGTGAAAAGCAGTTTAGCTTCATGGCTAGAAAGAGTGGTACAGATGCAGTATTTGCGTTGTGAATGCTAATAGAGAAGTTCAGAGAAGGCCAGAGGGAGCTGCATTGTGTTTTTGTAGACATAGAAAAAGCACATGACAGGATGCCAAGAGAGGAGCTCTGGTATTGTATGAGGAAATCTGGAGTGGCCGAGAAGTATGTTAGACTCATGCAGGACATGTATGCTAGCTGTCAGACAGTGTGCTATAGGAATAACAGAAAAGTTTAAGGTGGAGGTAGGACTCCATCAGGGATCAGCTCTGAGCCCCTTCTTGTTTGCAATGGTGAAGGACAGGCTGACATATGAGGTTCGACTAGAATTTCCATGGACCATGATGTTTGCACATGACATTGTGATCTGCAGTGAGAGCAGGTTGAGGAAATGTAGACAGGTGGAGGTATGCCCTGGAAAGGAGAGGAATGAAAGTTAGTGGCAGCAAGATAGAGTATATGTGTGTGCAAGAGAGGAATCAAAAGAGGGATCAAGAAGTTGGAGGATTTCAGGTACTTGGGATCAACAGTCCGGAGCAGCAACGGAGAGTGTGGCAAAGAGGTGAAGAAAGGGGTTTAAGCAGGTTAGAATGGGTGGAGAATAGTGTTAGGGATACTATATGATAGAAGACTATCAGAGAGAATGTAAGGAAAGGTGTACAAAACAATAGTGAGACCAGCGATGCTGTATGGCCTAGAAACAGTTACAATGACGAAAAACAGGAGGCAGAGCGAGAAATCATAGAGATGAAGATGATAAGGTTCACTTTGGAAGTGACCAAGATGGATGGGATCAGAAATGAGTCTATCAGAGGAACAGAACATGTAAGATGTTTTGGAGAGAAGGTCAGAGAACCCAGACTGAGATGTTTCGGTCATGTACAGAGGAGGGATAGTGAATTCATTGGTAGATGGATGCTGGAATTGGAGCTGCCAGGCAGGATGTCTCAAGGAAGACCAAAGAGAAGATTTATGGACTTAGTGAGAGAGGAAATGAAGGTAGCTGGTGTGGGAGAGGAGAATACAGAGAATAGGGTTAGATGGAGAGGGTTGATTCATTGTGGTGACCCTTGAAGGGAAACGCCAAAAAGAGAAGAAGAAGAAGAAGAAGAAGAAGAAGAAGAAGAAGAAGAAGAAGAAGAAGAAGAAGAAGGAGAAGAAAAGAAGAAGAAGAAGAAGAAGAAGAAGAAGAAGAAGAAGAAGAAGAAGAAGAAGAAGAAGAAGAAGAAGGAGAAGAAGGAGAAAAAGAAGAGTATGCTTTATCCATCCATTCATCCATCCATCCATCAATCCATCCATCCATTCATCATCTCTTGCTTATCCACAGTTGGGTCGCGGGGGCAGCAGCCGGAGCAGTGAGGCCCAGACCTCCCTCTCCCCCGCCACACGGTCCAGTTCCCCACATGGAGTATACTTTATATACACAGTGGTTGCCACCCCAACAGAATAGGAAGATTTCTGTGGCAAAAAATAGTTTCCCACACAATAAGAAAACCTTAAGGGTGATGGAGAATCCAGAAAAAATACAGGAAGAAAAAAAGAGGGAAGATTTTCAAAGGAAAATGAGCGGCCCAAGAAGTAGCTTGCAACAGAGGGCACCCACAAGCAAATAAGCCTGCAGGGCACATAGGGCACGTTTTAGCTCAAAAATAGACAGCAAATTGTTACTATCCAATCCAAAAGGCCTCGTCGCCATAGGAAACACAATTTCCTTTGTGTTTCTATTTTATTTTATGGTGTTATTGTTTTTCAAACTGTTCTTTTATGTGCCTCCAAGCCATCTGAAAAATGAGACACGGCGTATCTTTCAATCTTTCAAGGCTAATCCCCACTGCACACATACGCACACGCACACTCTCACAGTGAGGCACACACACAAATTATGTATTGCTGCATCTGTAAGTCTGTCGTTGCAGCTTAATATAAGTGATGTTGATATTATTATTATTATTATTATTATTATTATTATAATTACTATTATTATTATTATTCTCAGTAGTAGTAGTAGTAGTATTAGTATTATTATTATTATTATCAAGAAGTCACTGAGATAACCAAGCTAATTTTGGATATAAGCCGGAAAGCTCAAATCCTGCAGTGCAGTGTAGATCTCTTTCCCAAGAAATTATTTTCTAAAGGGATCACCAAAATAAAAACTCTTGAGAAGTTAGATTGGTTTTTCAGTGCAATTCAAAGGTCTGCAGCAAAAATGTCACATGACCATAAATTTTTTTCTTGGACATGTAAGTATCTTGGGGCTTACGAAACATGACATATCTCATTTTTTTCCTCCCGAGTAGATTATTTGAGTACTTGATCATAGATAGCGGGTGAGCAAATAATCTGCCAAATGCACACTCACAAAAACGTTGCAAAATCTGCATCCCTTTCCTTTTTCTGCATTGGGTGCAGTATAAGGACATAGGGTAATAGGATTATGTTGTATGAGAGGTTGTTTAAGGAATACTAAAAGCAGCTGAAAATTAGCCGAGTGATCTCAAGAAAAATTTAAACCATCTGGTAGAGGGTCCAGCCATTTATCAGCTAACAGCAAATTATTGAGAAAATTGGAGGATGGCAGCTAGGTTTAAAAATCGTCTCGAATGGTGCACCCCAGGGATTACTGACGGGCCCTCAAAAAATATTTCAAAACATTTTATTGTAATAATATTTGCATTTTACTGACGTAACAAATCCAGCGTGGTCTGGGAAAAATGGAAAGGAAATACATTGGGAGCTGTAAACTTTCAAATCACTAAGGTAAATTATCTCGTTGTTCAAATTGAGTACACTTAATTTTTGCTTGTTTTGTTTGTTTGACAATCAATTATCCTTAAAAGACCATTGCTATACATTGAAAGCAAATTTTAAACAGCCTGTTTCCATTTAGGGTACACTCAATCTAGGGATATACTAAACAATAACAATTTCACATTTCACTTTTTTTCTATTAACGTCATTTCTGGTCGTATGTGCAGAAGAAAATACAATAAATAAATAAATAAAAAATAAAACTAGTAAGTCATCAAATGCGCTATAATCATATTAATAATGATTGCTGCTATGATCCCGAAATCCACTGTTTATTAAACTCTGAATTTCAACAGACTTGGTTTCGCATGACGTAAGGCAAAGATTAAAATAAAAAGACTCCTGAAATAGGCAAAATTGCGGGTTTAAATTGATTAAACAGGTAAATAGATTATACCAATTAACGTGTAATGATGAATAAAACACTCTACTAGCACTTCATACCTATTTCACTTAACAACTCTTTCTCTGCGATGGGAATGCGGGGCAGGATTACAGCTCATTACTCAACGTCAGACCTAATGATGTTTTTATAAAACTTTGTTCAAACGCAGGGAGGGCGGCAGAATCTTTGGCCAGATAACAGATGCGCTGCAGACATCTTAGAAGCGACCCAACTAGCTGGTTTCAGCTGAGGCTTTAGTTGCAGATAGACAGTGTCATGGTAACAATTATTACATAGAATTTCCTCTTAAATGGGAGGAGGTGATATGAGAGAGACACCTCTTGGACTCTAGCTAATTATATCGCAACTGTTATCACTTCATAATGCTTTATTATTAATATATTGATATTGAATGATTTGCTTATATTGTCAAAAATCCTATACCTGAATAGTCTGTTGTCCCTTTGCGGGGGAACCCTTTTGGCTAATCAGATTCTACTTCTTACTTGAGGATCATAAATTAGGGAGAGGGGGTCATTTAGAAGACATTTAGCTATAAGGAGAAGTCAAACAGATTTATTTCCAGGAAAAGTACAACCCTGTTTAAAGTGTTTTTTTTTTTTTTTTTGCGAATGGAATCTGAGGGCGCCATGTTGCACGCAAAGCAGTTCAGCAGAGCCATGAAAATGTATTTTTCATTATTGGCGGCTTGGCTGTGCTCTGGAAATTTGCTGTATGAAATAGCTTGCATTATTAGATGGAAAAAGAACACACGGGGCAACTTTTCAGTGACCTGCGGGAAGGACCCTGAAGAAAAACATAATTGACTCATGTTTCCAAGCGTTGCAGCGAATGGGGGTATGTTTGCATGTGTTGAATCAATGAAATAAATGTGACCGTAACTGTTAGGAACCACAGCCCGGTCACGTTCCTTTTAAATAAAAGAATGTCTTTAGCAGGTTTTTCAATTATTGCTATCGCCATCATCAAAATCTGATGAAAAAAGCATGACGTTTGTAGCAGAAAACAAAAGTTAGCTTTTGTGCATATTGTCTTGCAAGCAGTTGAGAGCACTGTTAAATATTTAATCTGTTCATTAAGATGGGAATTCAGAGCCCTCCAACCTCACCCACCTCTCTTTCTCTCTCTCTCTTTTCCTCTCTGTCAACAGTGTTTATCACTCTCTTTCTCATCCCGCTTCTTTGCTTACTAATGAGGTGTGAGATTGACAGCTGGATTACTGTGCTGGTTTGTAATCCTTTAATTTCACCATTTAGGATAAAGCACTGCCAATAAACATGCACGCATGCGCACATGTACGTGCACATGCACGTTTGCATGGATGCCAAGCACTCGCACTATACAGTGTGAAAAGTAATATACAGAGAACAAACAGACAACCAGAACAAAAAACATTGCATGGCTCCAGATCAGCCAACAAAGTTTAACGTTGTGCAAGCCCTCTTGAGATCAATTTCCCAACGGCTTGGAGTGAACTATGTTTTGAGTCAAGCTAAACGTAAATCATTTTGACTGTGCAACATTTTTCATTTCTGCTTGAGCTGACTGCTGGTCAGTGTCACAGAACATGAGAGGTCAAGTGACAGAGCAAGGTCAAACAGGATGGCCATAATTCAGGCATAAAGTAAGAAGCTGTACGTTGAGTCACTCTCTCAGGAATGAAAGAGGGCCAAAAGATGTTCAGCTTATAAAGGTATAAGCGACCTCTGTGGAGGTGAGGGTGATGATGAACCCTCTGAATGGACTGTTCCATGAAGATTTTGATAATGTGTATCTACAATATGAAATAAAACAGGTCAGGGAATCATCACATTAATGCTGATGTAAACAGTGTGCAGGCTCAAATTCCACATCAGTGCTGTTGCCAAGAAGTTCAAACCACAGTTCGTCTATTTGGATCTCCAATTGGAGGAGCGAAGAGGGTCGATGAGACAGTGATTGGTCTGAGGCCTCGTTGATCTTCCTTTTGCTGTTTTTGTACATCAGCTTTTTGCGTTGTGTGTTGGTTTGTTTTTGTTTATTTGCTTCTGAGCAGCCTTGCTCCAAGAATAGTATGTTCTTCCATTGTTATGAACTGTGAAAGCTTGAGTGTGAATATCCAGTTATCTATCTGCAGACATGTAAACATGCTGAGGCTAGAACTACCAGGCAGGAGGCCAAGAGGGAGACGGAAAAGGAGATTGATGTATGTAGTAAAAAGAGGACATGAAGTCAGTTGGCGTGGGATGAGGATGCAGAGAAGAGGGTTGGCTGGAGGCAGGTGATTCATTGCGGTAACCCCTGAAGTAAGCTAACTGAAAGGAAAAGAAGTATGTGCAAACACGTAACGTGCAATTCCCCGGTCCATGACATCTGCTGGGCGACCACAACCCTTGACATTCATGTCACCCTAAATATAGACCCCACACTCATGATAACACCCCATAGGCTTGAGGTATTCTTCAGTCAGTCTGACAACTGCTACCCAAATCAATATGGCCCTTTCCACCACCAACCTTGTTAACAGGGAGATCCCTCTGTCTGACCAGTCTTCCAAAGACTTCTATGAGACCCTATTCTGATGATAGCTATTGTGGCTAGGATTGCCTACTTTATTTACCCTGACCAGAGAGCCACTTTTGGGGATTGCTATTGTCCTGTTCATACAAAGAGTTGCTATTGCGTCAAGATGACCACGACCGACATCCAGGCGGCCATTAGTCCATTAACGATTGCCGTTATTCCCACCCTTATCTGATTCTGTCAGATCAGCCTTGAACTTCACCTTCAATTAGTACAAACCCAGCCGTACAATCCCCTCCTTTGTCCACAATGACCCACGTGTGCTTTGAATACTTAATATTGTGTTGGATTAAAAACACGCCTTCTTTATAATGGTTTAAGTTTCAGATATAACTTGACTCCTCAAAGCATGAAGAGACAGGACTTATGGACGATTCCTGAAGATGGACTTTATTCCCATTTATTGACCACAATTCTTCGAGTTAAAGTTACATCCACCAGATGCAGTGTACATTGATTTTCCCTTTTAATTTGCCTGACAACCACCATCCACATATAATTTTCATTCCCACCAACACTTTTTTATTTTTGGCCAGCACTATTAAAGTAAGTCAACTGATGTGGACATGAGGTGACAGAAAGCCAGCAGGGTTGAGACTCGCTCCACCCAGGCTTTAAATGTTTTCGGAAAAGATTTTTTTTTTTGTATTTCTTTTTATGATCAGACTCAATAAGACAATAAAAAAAAAGTAATAATCAGTTTAGAGGGTAAATGGCCTCAACTTATAAAACGCTTTCACATCTTGCAGTTTCAAAGTGTTTTACACTAGATGGCAGTCATCCATTCACAACCCCGCAATGGCGTCAGCTCAGCCATGCAAGGCACAAGGGAGTCCATTGGTAGCTATGTGGGGTCCAGTGTCTTGCCCAAGGACACTTTGACATGCAGGCAGGAGGAGCCAAGAGCTGCCAACTTTTTGATTGGAGGGATGTGTGATCTACTAATGGAGGCGGCCTGCCCAACTTTACACAACAACGGAGAGATATATTTTGACTTGTCTCACTTCATCAGCTGAAGTGGAAGCCTCCTCCTCCTCTTTCTGTTAATCCCTCCCTGCACCATTCTTGTTTAAGAGGGGTTGGTAAAGCTGTGACCCCCCCCCCCCCCCGGCAAATACAGATTTGACATATGGAGTCAGAAATAGGGATAGAAATCACACTTGAGGGTGGTGTGGTCTTAACAACCAGCACAGGCTTAAAGGGGGAGTTGGGGACTTTAACAGAAACGGTATTCAATCAAAAATTGAAAAACAGAGAGGTGCAATTTTCCGACGGAAATTGGCTTGGGTTTTCCCCACATTCCACTCCTGCTCTCTTCTTTTTAGTGCTTTTCCTGCTGGGTTAAGGCTTTTACAGCACCTTCTTTTTCCTTTACTTTTTTTTAATCATAATGATTAATCAACTGACTCACACTAAAGAAAGCATTGTCATAACAACAAGAGCAAGATAAGGTCGGTGAATTATCTGAGATAAAGAAACTCCACCATACACTGAAGTGCTGATTGTAATTGAGATTAGTGTAAATCCTGGAGTCTTAAGGAGGGGGCAAAGCCTTGTAATGAACCAGTGGATTGTGAGTCACACTTACAGCTAATAGGTGAAACAGAGGTCTCGCGGTGGGAAAAGTGTTCCCTTCTGCTCTACAACAAGAAACCGATATAATCTCAATCAAGGCCATCGATTGTAAAAGTGCACTGGGATGCATGGCTCTAATAGGAATCGATTTTGAGCGCAGGTGATCAATTAAAAAGAGGTCTTGGATAACAAATGCAAATAGTGTTCAAAGAGCACAAGGTCATAGGGGCGAGATGGACTCTCCTCACTATGTTTTGTCATGTTAAGAATGCCGCAAGGTGTAGGTCATCTCAAAGAAAACTCCTTATTTTATTTTAAGTTTTTGTTTGTCAGTTCTTTTGTTCCTGGAAGACAATATGAAGTCTCCGGTTCCAGCTGTCCTTACTCTAATCCAATGCCAATTCTTATCTCTCAGCTCCATAATAAGTGTGTCTCTTTGTCCTTTTTTTTTTTTTTTTTTTTTTTTTTTTCAGAAAATCACTTAATGATTTTACCCAAAAGACACAGGTTTCTTCCAGTTGCGATCCAGAGGCTGATATGATTATGATTGCTCAAGTTTCAAGGCAGAATTCGCCTCATAAATAGTTCACATCTACCTTTTAGGGAAAAAAAGAAAATGTTAACATTGATGGTCAAGTGTGCTGTTCTTTCGATTCATCCGGCGGTAGCTGAGGTGTCAGGTTAGTCTCTGACAGCCCCTCACTCCACACGAGGACGTCAGATAAATAGACCTATGTCTCTGTAGACAGAAGCCATGAAACTATCTGTGTCATAATGAAACTCCCTGAGAATACATGACATGACCCAACAAGCAACCATCAGACTCAAGCTAATACAGAGCGAGGGGTGCTCAGTGCGCTAGAACTAATAAAATTCACATGGAAGAGCTGACAAGAGGCAATAATATTTCTGCTGACAGCCGTCTTCCCATCTGTCAACTTCCTTTTGATTATTTTTACTTACTACCACCACAGAGGAAATGAATACAAAACAGGACGGAAAGTATTGTGCCGCGGTGTGTACTGTATCCTGGGTGGCTTGCTTGATGGAGCTGGCTCGATGTGTGTGTCATGTCGTACAGAGTTTGAGGGATACAGGAGCGTGGCTCGCTTTGGTAGGAAGGCGGACGAGATAAAGAAAAATGATGTGGCTCATCGTCCGTACCTGTATTCTATCAGTTCGCCACAGACTGCAGGTCCTGGCTGCAAAGATGAAAGACTCGCTGGAGGACAAGAGAGACGTTCATGAGTCAGACTGAAAATGGCATC